>NC_041364.1:1267500-1375000 GCF_900634415.1 Cottoperca gobio
GAGCTGCGCTGACTTGTCGTAGTACCTGTTCGTCCCTCAGTGTCCTCTGCTGCTGAGAGCGTTTAATCATAAGAGCTACATGTAGAACTATAAATGTCTTACCTACCCTGAGTGTGTACGTGCCTCCTGGTGTTTGGTGTCTGTTTATTGCTCTGATGTTGCTCTGAGACAGCTGGCTAAACAGAACTTTATCACTGGTGTCAGTTTTTTTTACAGCCAATCACGTGAATATGTTGTATAGAAAGTGTTGAGTCGTACTTCTCCAGGTACCAGCTGCAGCCCCCGACGCCACATCAGAGCCGAGAGCCTGAAACCAAAACAATAAGATTTGAAAGTGTAAAGAATAAAATCTGCAAAAACAAGAATTCAAATATCAAAATATATATGAAAATTATTTCATTATATTTTTCAAAATGTAATGAAATCATTTATTACAAAGAATTACTGAACAATCTTTAGTTTGAATATATTGTTGTATTTTTTAAATCGTGAACTTCTTTTAAAGATTTAGCTCCATAGTCCACAAATTAGTTTAAATAGTCTTTGATATTTTGATGGCAGAACATTAATCATACTCAGATATATTTATATTAAGATGAACAATGAGAGAACTTGCATTGTGTGCACAGACGCTGAGGCAGCTGTGACGCTCAGTGATGAAATCATCTTCTGTGACATTCGATTCAAGCAACTTCTCCCTTTTATCAAAACCCTGCCGAGTTCATTATACCTGAGCCAGTTCTCCTGATGTAATGATCTGCTGCGGACAGACGTCTCTCTGGCAGTCATTTCTGTCTGGAAGCCGAAAAAACAGACATCGGACCAAAAGGCAGAAAGGCTTCTGATGGCAGCGTTACAATAAGACGTCCAGTGTTGTTGTTTCTGCAGCATCGAGATGAATGATTATTAGTTTTTACCATTGAGAGACATGTCACAGATGGTTGTGATGCAGACGGAGCGAGATAAAAGATGATTTGTTATGATTTGATCTCACTTGGTGTGATGTGATTGGTTGATGCTCAGCAGGGACCTGAAAGCAGCAGTGTACTGAGGAAGACAAGAGCCGCACATTTAAGTCCACACATGTACGTTTCACGTGTGTCCCTCTGCTGACCACAGTAAGTGCGTGGCCCTCAGCGCTGTCAACGGGCACTCACTGCATTAAGTCCATCTCCGGCCTCTCTGTCCACGGAGTCTCCCAGATCACACAAAAGAGGAGAACACAGCGATGGCCCGAGGCCGTGCTACGCAGACAAGCTGAATCACCCACAGAGGCTCTATTGAGCTCTCAGATCAGACAGACAGATCCTCATGATGTACAGTGGAAGAGGGTAATGTCTGCTGAGCTTCCAGTTTGTGTTCGGGAGGCAGACACACTCTCCACATTTAAGAGCAGGCTAAAGACTTTCCTTTTTTATAAAACATATAGTTAGTTGGCTCAGGTTTGCCTTGGATCAGCCCCTAGTTATGCTGCTATAGGCTTAGACTGCCGGGGGACACCTCCCTGCTCTCCTCCTCCTCTTCCTCTCTCCTCCCCTCCCTCTCTTCTTCTCCCTCTCTATCTGTATGCATTTATGTAAATGTTACTAAGACAGCATCCGCAGTACCATCCCTGGAGTGTCTGTGTCTCATGTGGCAGGTTGCCACTGATAAAGTTTACGTCAGGATCATGAATCGTGGCTGCGCCTGCTGCCCTGGTCCTGCTGGACACCGGGAAGCCTTTTTGACATCCAAACTTTTTCTTTTTCAACACAATATCATTTCTGTCAAATGTTGTATTTGTACGATGTTGTTTATCCTGTACACACGACATATATTGCACGTCTGTCCGTCCTGGGAGAGGGATCCCTCCTCAGTCTCTCCCTGAGGTTTCTAACATGTTTCCCCTTTAATTATGGGGTTTCTTTTAGGAAGTGTTTCCTTGTGCGATGCGAGGGTCTAAGGACAGAGGGTCTAAGGACAGAGGGTGTAAGGACAGAGGGTCTAAGGACAGAGGGTGTAAGGACAGAGGGTCTAAGAACAGAGGGTGTAAGGACAGAGGGTCTAAGAACAGAGGGTCTAAGGACAGAGGGTGTTGTATCCTATACAGTCTGTAAAGCACAATGAGACAAATGTATAATTTGTGATATTGGGCTATAGAAAAACATTTGATTTGATTTGATTTGATTTGATTTGATTTGAGCGACTCAAGGAAACATCTTGCGATTATCAAACAAAGCTTCACACTAGTACTATTCATCGTAGGAAAGTGTCGCGTCTCATTTGTAATCTCGTTACCTTCTTGCTCCCCGTCGGGTGTTGTGACATCGCTTTAGTCTTAAAGTCAAAGCCGCTGTTCAGAAATGGTTCTAAGATTTTATTTAGAATTACAATCCAGTTTTAAAGGTTTGGGAATAAAGTTTGGCTCCGAGACAAACAGGTGTTGCTAAACAAACCTGTTTCTTGAATGATGAGTCGAGTCTTCTTTTACACGTCTGCAAGAAGTCAAGAGCTAGGGGTTCACCTGTGAGCGTGTCTTTATTAGTGAGTTCATTGTGACAGAGGAGAGCAGTATTAAGATAGACTTAATAATCAATGTCTTATTCATTAAGTTTACAAATGATATATACCATATGTTCATGTCTGAAGACATAACATGAGGTCCATGCCCTAAGGAAGTTAAGGGGGCCTCTCAAAGGAACGAGAAGATGACCTCCACTTTGTTTAGATTGCCGTGGCGCCATATAGGATCTGGAAAAGTAAATGCTGATGATTGAAAGGTTGGGTTTCAGAAAGTGTGTGTGTTCATGAACAACTCCTATATAAGGGCTAGATTCTTTTCATTAGTTGGAGCTCTACTTGACTGTGCATGGAAGCAGGTAGTGTTCTCATAATTATTGATTGTTGTGCAACAAAATAATGATTGTTAAACTATATCTGTGTCTGTGCTTTATTGATTCCTCTCTGTTTCATACCACAATGTTGTGAGCGATATATATCCACGACTGCAGCAACATGTGTAGTTGATTCAGAATATTAATCCTCCTAATTAATACTAATTTAAGGACAATTCCAAACAGAAACTTGCCATATTGTGTGTTTTGTTTCCTCGTCTGTGTTAAATGTATTTATGGTTATTTAAAGTGTTAAAGTGTCAGGTTACATATCCTGCTGGATTCTTACGTTAAATCATAATTAGTATAAACTAAAAACTAAATGTCTCAGCAGTACAACGGCATAAACCAACGCAAAGCAATGCGAGCACAAAAAAATGATGAATGTTGAAGACAGGTGCTGCATCGGCACATCACACACTGTTCATTAACACCATCATTAACACAGGCTGTGTTTCTACACCTCTGGGATGCACTTAGTCTCACCTCCCTCTTTCTTAAAGCACTCTCTCATTGTTGAAACTTTCTTCCATGTGCTGCAGGATAAAGTCAAATCAAAGCAAATGTATTTATATAGCCCAATATCACAAATTATACATTTGTCTCAGTGTTTACAGACTGTACAGGATACGACACCCTCTGTCCTTAGACCCTCTGTCCTTAGACCCTCTGTCTTTAGACCCTCTGTCCTTAGACCCTCTGTCTTTAGACCCTCTGTCTTTAGACCCTCTGTCCTTAGACCCTCTGTCTTTAGACCCTCTGTCTTTAGACCCTCTGTCCTTAGACTCTCTGTCCTTAGACCCTTTGTTCTTAGACCCTCTGTCTTTAGACCCTCTGTCCTTAGACCCTCTGTCTTTAGACCCTCTGTCCTTAGACCCTCTGTCTTTAGACCCTATGTCCTTAGACCCTCTGTCTTTAGACCCTCTGTCCTTGCACCCTCTGTCCTTAGACTCTCTGTCCTTAGACCCTTTGTTCTTAGACCCTCTGTCTTTAGACCCTCTGTCCTTAGACCCTCTGTCTTTAGACCCTCTGTCTTTAGACCCTTTGTCCTTAGACCCTCTGTCTTTAGACCCTCTGTCCTTAGACCCTCTGTCTTTAGACCCTCTGTCCTTAGACCCTCTGTCTTTGGACCCTCTGTCTTTAGACCCTCTGTCCTTGCACCCTCTGTTCTTAGACCCTCTGTCTTTAGACCCTCTGTCCTTACACCCTCTGTCCTTAGACTCTCTGTCATTAGACCCTCTGTCCTTACACCCTCTCTCCTTAGACTCTCTGTCCTTAGACCCTCTGTCCTTAGACTCTCTGTCCTTAGACCCTCTGTCCTTAGACCCTCTGTCTTTAGACCCTCTGTCCTTAGACCCTCTGTCCTTAAACCCTCTGTTCTTAGACCCTCTCTCTTTAGACCCTCTGTCCTTACACCCTCTGTCCTTAGACTCTCTGTCCTTAGACCCTCTGTCCTTAGACCCTCTGTCCTTAGACCCTCTGTCTTTAGACCCTCTGTCTTTAGAACCTCTGTCCTTACACCCTCTGTCCTTAGACTCTCTGTCCTTAGACCCTCTGTCTTTAGACCCTCTGTATTTAGAACCTCTGTCCTTAGATCCTCTGTCCTTAGACCCTCTGACCTTAGATCCACTCTCCTTAGACCCTCTGTTCTTAGATCCTCTGTCTTTAGACCCTCTGTTCTTAGACCCTCGCATCGCGAGAAAAACTTCCTAAAAAAACCCCATAATTAAAGGGGGAAAATGGAAGAAACCTCGGGGAGAGCAACTGAGGAGGGATCCCTCTCCCAGGACGGACAGACGTGCAATTGATGTAATAATATCCGAGTCCCTCCCTGTTCCTCTTTCTTTATTTCTGTCAGCCCTATTTCCATCTGTACATCTTCCTCTTCCTCTCTGTCACCGCTCTCGTCTTCCCTCTCTCCGTTCTGTATTTCTGTCAGCTCCCTCTCTCGTATCTTCAGACTCCTCGATCCTTCCCTTTACTCACTTTGATTCCTTCTTCTACACATTTTCATTCCTCCGTGTCTTGACCTTTCTCCATGTGTTTGGCTCTCTTCTTTGTGAATTAATTTCTTGTATCTCTAGTTTGTCTCTGCAATTTTTCAGTCAAATACACACTGTTACTGTCGGGATGAAAAGAGGAAGAGAAAACACAGCTTTGAAACAATTAGTGAGATGTAGCCGTGAATAACACGAGGACTATGTGTATCTACAATGACACCATTACGTGGTAATAACATGAGTAATATATATATATATATATATATATATATATATATATATTAGGGCTGTCAATAAAAAAATTAATCTAATTAATTACAAGCTTTGTGATTAGTTAATATAAATTAATCGAAAATTAATCGCATATATCAATATTTGATGTGAGAAGCATTTAAAAATATTCAAATGGATTTTTTATCTTGTTTGCAACAATTATCTTTGACAACACAGACCAACAGTTTGACATAAAGTAAACATAAGATAAAACATCTTTCATTGCAAAATAAATAATATGTTTAAAAGTTGTGTCTTTGACTTCATGTGTGAAGCCTCCGTTAGCCCCCTGTCCTCTACCACCTGCAGTCCAGTGCAATACATTTCTGATGAGTTGTTAATGTGTCTCAGGTAGACCGATGTTAACGTGTCTCAGGTAGACCGATGTTAATGTGTCTCAGGTAGACCGATGTTAACGTGTCTCAGGTAGACCGATGTTAACGTGTCTCAGGTAGACCGATGTTAACGTGTCTCAGGTAGACCGATGTTAACTTGTCTCAGGTAGACCGATGTTAACGTGTCTCAGGTAGACCGATGTTAACGTGTCTCAGGTAGACCGATGTTAATGTGTCTCAGTCCTTTATATGAGCGCATCAGCTCTGCAAACTTTGATTGAACTCTATTCCCCCCTTAAGTTTGCCCTTTACGTAGTAACTAAGTTGAAGAAGAAAAACATTGTTACGTGTTCCCCAGTCAACAGCGCACACCTTCATCTCGGCTGCGGTTTGATATGTGAGCCGAGACATTTCTCTGCTCGCTGACACATTTACACCTGAAGTGCTGTTCTGTTTTGTTCCCACTGTGCCATTACATTACCATTACAAATTGGGGTGCCTGAAGCCTGCCATTATCCCCATTATCCTGTTAGCGAGCGTGGCACATTTGATGTCATCGAAAAGCTTGTAATCTCGACTTTCATTTAAAAGTGAGCGGGCTGACTGAGAGCGAAGTCTCACGGATCTAATCACATTACAGAACCTCTTCCTGTTTGGGCTAATGAATGAGATTTAAAGGCTTAAACACGTTATGTAGTAAATATGTTAGGGAGGAATGTTTCCCCTCTGGAGAACAGTTTGAGTGTTTGGTAACTTCTGCTAACACACTAAAGGTGCTGTTCACACACTGACTGCGTGAGATCTGGGATCATGGTTTACTGATTGCATATTTATTTTAGAAATCAGAACCCTGAACTGATAAATGATAAATCAGACTTCATATAATAATAATGCATGAATTATTATTTTTACACGTCAGCCCTTAAAACGGCCGGTGGAAGGAGCACTTTGAGGAACTCCTGAATCCGACTAACACGCCCTCTATGGTTGAGGCAGAGCTGGAAGCTGATGGGGGATCATTGTCAATTTCCCTGATGGAAGTCACTGAGGTAGTCAAACAACTCCACAGTGGCAAAGCCGCAGGGGTTGATGAGATCCGTCCAGAAATGCTGAAGGCTTTGGGTGTTGAGGGGTTGTCTTGGTTGACACGCCTCGTCAACATTGCGCGAAGTCTGGGACAATGCCTAGGGGTTGACAGACCGGGGTGGTGGTTCCCCTATTTAAAAAGGGGAACCAGAGAGTGTGTGCCAACTACAGGGGTATCACACTTCTCAGCCTCCCTGGTAAAGTCTACTCCAAGGTACTGGAAAGGAGGGTTCGGCCGGTAGTCGAACCTCTGATTGAAGAGGAACAATGTGGATTCCGTCCTGGTCGTGGAACAACAGACCAACTCTTTACTCTTGCAAGGATCCTGGAAGGGGCCTGGGAGTACGCGCATCCGGTCTACATGTGTTTTGCGGATCTGGAGAAGGCGTATGACCGGTCCCCCTGGTGATACTGTGGGAGGTGCTGCGGGAGTATGGGGTGAGGGGGTCACTTCTGAGGGCCATCCAATCCCTGTACGCCCAAAGCGAGAGTTGTGTCCGGATACTCGGCAGTAAGTCGGACTCGTTCCCAGTGAATGTTGGCCTCCGACAGGGCTGCGCTTTATCACCAATCCTGTTTGTGATTTTCATGGATAGGATATCGAGGCGTAGTCGTGGACGAGAGGGGTTGCAGTTCGGTGACCTGAGGATCTCATCGCTGCTCTTTGCAGATGATGTGGTCCTTATGGCATCATCGGTCTGTGACCTTCAACAGTCACTGGATCGGTTCGCAGCCGAGTGTGCAGCGGTTGGGATGAGGATCAGCACCTCTAAATCTGAGGCCATGGCTCTCAGCAGGAAACCGGTGGATTGCCTACTCCTGGGTAGGGAATGAGCCATTACCCCAAGTGAAGGAGTTCAAGTATCTCGGGGTCTTGTTCGCGAGTGAGGGGACGATGGAGCGAGAGATTGGCCGGAGAATCGGAGCAGCGGGGGCGGTATTACAGTCACTTTACCACACCGTTGTGACGAAAAGAGAGCTGAGCCAGAAGGCAAAGCTCTCAATATACCGGTCGATCTTCGTTCCTACCCTCACCTATGGTCATGAAGGCTGGGTCATGACCGAAAGAACGAGATCACGGGTACAAGCGGCTGAAATGGGTTTTCTCAGACGGGTGGCTGGAGTCTCCCTTAGAGATAGGGTGAGAAGCTCAGCCATCCGTGAGAGACTCGGAGTAGAGCCGCTGCTCCTTTACGTTGAAAGGAGCCAGTTGAGGTGGTTCGGGCATCTAGTAAGGATGCCACCTGGGCGCCTCCCTAGGGAGGTGTTCCAGGCACGTCCAGCTGGGAGGAGACCCCGGGGAAGACCCAGGACTCGGTGGAGAGATTATATCTCCTCACTGGCCTGGGAACGCCTCAGGATGCCCCAGTCGGAGCTGGAGGATGTGGCCCGGAGAAGGGGTTCCTTACTGGAGCTGCTGCCCCCACGACCCGATCCCGGAATAAGCAGTAGACGATGGATGGATGGATGGAGCCCTTAAAACAGCAGCAGATTTAACCCGTCTAGTAACTTTTGGTGAAGAGGAACAATTGTGGATGTTACATTACATTACAGGTCATTCAGCAGACACTCTTATCCAGAGTGACTTACATTGAACTAAGTACAGGGACAGTCTCCCTGGAGCAGCTCAGGGTTACATACCTTGCTCAATGGTGACAGCCTGGTATTGAACTCACAACAATCTGATGTTGTACTTGGAAGCTGTACCACTAGACCACTAGGCCATCACCACCCATCGAGATGTCATAATCTCGTTAATCTGCTGTGTCAGTGATTTGTCAAGAACAAATGACGTACCAAACCCAAACCCAGAGGTCATGTGATGATATTAGTCGTACTTATGATGCGTTCTTCTTTGCTATCAATGAAAGTTATAAGTATTATATAGTGATTTCTAATATCTGAGGGAGAATACAGAGAGTACATTTTAAAACGGGGTCATTTCTAAATGACATGATTTGTTAATATTAGTCTTGTGTGCAGAGAGCGTCTGACTTTGTAAATGAAAACACAATAAAGACACGTGCGGTTTTCAGATATTTCGCCTATGAAATGTAAAGTAAACACAAAATGTATGTATGTAAGTATGACATGATGGTGATGTCTGTACGTCTGCCGCACAAACAATATCTCCATTTGATCAAATCTTTTTACAACATCATAAATTGAAACAGAAAGTCGTGGTGCAGCTGAGTAGAAGAAATGAGCTTAAACGCTACAGTAACACAGGATGTAGAAGAGGAGGAGATGAAGGAGGCCAGGACAAGAGATGAACATGAAGGAGGGAGATCGGAGGATCCTTGGAAGTTTGTGATGAACGACTGCAGCCATATTTCAGCTTCCCTGAAAACTCTTCACGGTTCATAAAGTCTCAGGAAGAACAGAAACGTGTCTCTGTTCTCTCTCTCTCTCTCTCCATCCCGTCATCCCTCACATAGACTGTCTTTCTTTGGATAAAGGAAGCGAGGGAGAAAGTGAAATGGCTTTCTGTTTCATTCTTTTATTTTATTACTTTCATTTTCTTGTTTTCATACGTTCTTTTCTCGGAGGGGGGGGATTCATCACGAGGGAAGAGAGCAGCAACAAAACCCCAACTCAGAAGATGGAGAATGATTTACGCTTCCCTCTCTCTCCCTGCTCCACTTTCTCCCTCCCTCCCCCCGTCTCCCGTCTCCCTCCCTTGTGTTCCTGTAGAAAGAACGAAGGAGAGGAAGGAAAGGAGGCAGGAGAACAAGATGGAGGGAAACAAACTGGGGAGATGTATTGAGAGAGAAAAGGGAGGGAGCCTGGTCTCTTTGAAAAATGTGAAATAAGGTCAGTTTAGTGAAATGTGAATAAGATGTGTTGTGCAAACAAAAAATGAGACTGGATGGGGGGGGCAGTACTACAACATTTGTTTTGATCCTAAAACAAATCATCTTTATTCAAATGATTTACTAACATTTAGTGGACTCTCATGTCAGCTGGGTCATAGAGTTGCATTGTTGTCAAAGACTATTGCAAACACCTGCTGCAGAAAGCTGAACACTTCACCAGTGAGGACAGAAGTCACTAATCCTATCATGTAGTGATTTACAGAAATGAAAGAAACTAATCTTTTAATTCAGCCTGGTGAACGTAGAGAGTTCTCATGAATCCCAAACCTTTCCCTCTCTCTGTTCCTGAGGCTTCTCACTACGTTACTGCAGTCGCTCAAAACACAAGAAGCTGCGTCGACGGACTCAACGCCACTGAAGGATCGAGCTAACCCAGAGTAATCGGCCTTGAATCAAGAGAGACGGCACAGCAGGTTAACGGTTCACGTGCTCGTGAGTGGGGAAGTCGTTCTTCCGACTTCGGTGGTTTCACAAGGTTTAAGTCGTAAATTGGAAACAACATGGTACGCTACAAAGAAGATGCGTTTTATTTGATTGCTCAGAGCGTTTAAACTACACGTTGATATCTGCTTCCAGTATTTGCAGACAGCAAAGGGAGCAGATCAGGTGAGCCATGATTTATGATCAGGAGCTCATTTTACAAATACTGTGACACCAACATCGTTTTGAGCCTGAACCCTGAATCAATGCATTAAAGTGAATATATATCTGTATTAATGTAAACGTATACATGGTGACCGGTCATGCGTTGAAGAGGAGTGTTGTGCAGCACTAGCTGTTGAGCGTGCGTGTACTATAACGGAGTATCGCAGAGAAGATGACGCCACATATTGAACGGTTCTTTATATTCACATGAAGGAACCAGTTCTGCGAAGAGTCGGTCTTTACATCACTAATAGGATGTCAGAGTCGATGGGGAGCAAACGTACTCTGCATCCACGTCTGATTTACAGAAGAGCCCGGAGGAGCTCAGCTCGTCTTAAAGAGACCTGAGCTCCCCTGAGAGGCCGCTGAGGGAGTCCTGCTGTGAGTCCCCACATGCATTCAGATTTGTTTAAACAAAATGTTGGATCTAGTTTTAAAACATTCTTCACATCAAACTGAGTGGTGGTTTCAATGAATACAGGCAAGTAAACTGTGTTTCTTGTCTACCACCCGGCTGTTGTATTCCATGTTACTGTCTGTCCTTCTATTGGCCGTTCTGGCATGCATCTTGTTTTAGCGGCAAGGGCGGAGAGAGCTGCGTACAAGGCTCGCAAGGGAAGGCAAGTATATTTAGCACAATGTAGACCAAGTCCACGTGTACATGGGTATTTTTGTAAGCAGGGTTAGATCCTTCGCTCTCCATCCAGATGAAATCTCCATTGAAGTGGCCAGTGGGCAGGTCGGACCACACACACACACACACACACACACACACACACGCACACACATACACACACACACACACACACACACACACACACACACACACACACACACACGCACACACATACACACACACACACACACACACACATACACACACACGCACACACATACACACACACACACACACACACACATACACACACACACACACACACATACACACACACACACACACACACACACTCACACACACACATACACACACACACACACACACACTCACACACACACACACACACACACACACACACACACACACACATGTTTGCCTTTCATGCATGTATTTATGCTGCCGTTAGATGACATGTCGCCTCATTAGTGACGCCTCACAAAGGAGAGAAAGTCTCACACTCTGACGTTACAAACTGAACCCACAGTCTCCCTGTCTGCACATCAACACACACAACAGAGGTTCTAAACACTCGGTTTTCAGTGACCTAAAAGCCATTTGGGTGTCGACGAAAGGCCAACAATCGAGAACAATGCCTGTATACTTGTCACCTCAAAGTGATTTACACAAAGCCTCAAACAAGCAGCAGGTATGTTGAAATGTCTTTCAGCTGATGATTCAATGTGATTGAGATATAGTGATACCAGCACAAGTCGGTTTATAAATATGTAAATCGTTTGCATGACTTTCTGTGGCATATTCCTGAAACCTGTCTGCAGAGAGAGAAGCAACGTAAATGAAGTGAAAGTAAAAGAGAGACGAGAAATGACGGGAGGAGAAGAGATTTGAAGACTTAAGGGAGGAGGAGGAATGAGGAAACAGCAGCATGGGAGAGAGAAATATTTGGAAAAGCAAAGCAATTAGACGAAGGTGAGGAGAGAGAATCGTGCTCGTGCCAAACTGATGATGTAACACGTCAGTCCCTTGTGAAAGGTTTTAATGACGCATTGAGTTGAGGCACACAGATCCTGCTCTTACTAAAAATGTGCAGCTGATACAAGGAACCTTCTCCCTCTAATGTGTGTAGTGTAGTAGTAGTACAGTAAACACATATCTGTAAATTTATTTATAATCCAGTTCTTCATTGACCTTTTCAGAGAGCAAGCAGAGTTATTGCAGCATTAATGAAGACTGTTTGATATATCTGTCGAGAATATCAAATGTGTTTTTACAGCTTAACTTAATAATTCCAGCTGTCAAATAAATAGGGCAATACAGCAAAACAAGCCAGATGAAGTTGTGTTTGTTGGAGTGTTTGTGATGCACAGTCCTGAGGTTAATGGCAACAGGTAAGGACATGCAGTATGTGCTCACTGACAGGCAGTTTGATTGTCAAACAGCCATCGAGCACCTGGAGGCCGAGGTCATCCAGGAGGAGCCGCTCAGTGAGTATCTGTACAGGCCGAGGCAGCTCGCTTACAACAAGCATTTCATTTAATTTAAAACCTTTACCTGTCACAATAAACTCACTCTGAGCTCCGTAAAAATGCAAACTCATTATTATTAGTTTGGTTTCAGTGAAATGGATTTTGTTTAGTAGGAAGATGTACATTTCAGTCAATCTGCACAATCAGGTAAAAGCTCTCCACACACTCACCGAGCGATGCAAGCTGAGAAAGCAGAGCTGTGCAACACAGGTGTGTAGAGCTGTGCAACACAGGTGTGCAGAGATGTGCAACACAGGTGTGCAGAGATGTGCAACACAGGTGTGTAGAGCTGTGCAACACAGGTGTGCAGAGCTGTGCAACACAGGTGTGCAGAGATGGTGTGCAGAGATGTGCAACACAGGTGTGCAGAGATGTGCAACACAGGTGTAGAGCTGTGCAACACAGGTGTGCAGAGATGTGCAACACAGGTGTGCAGAGCTGTGCAACACAGGTGTGCAGAGATGTGCAACACAGGTGTGCAGAGCTGTGCAACACAGGTGTGCAGAGATGTGCAACACAGGTGTGCAGAGATGTGCAACACAGGTGTGTAGAGATGTGAAACACAGGTGTGTAGAGCTGTGCAACACAGGTGTGCAGAGATGTGCAACACAGGTGTGTAGAGATGTGAAACACAGGTGTGTAGAGCTGTGCAACACAGGTGTGCAGAGCTGTGCAACACAGGTGTGCAGAGATGTGCAACACAGGTGTGTAGAGATGTGAAACACAGGTGTGTAGAGCTGTGCAACACAGGTGTGCAGAGATGTGCAACACAGGTGTGTAGAGATGTGAAACACAGGTGTGCAGAGCTGTGCAACACAGGTGTGCAGAGCTGTGCAACACAAGTGTGCAGAGCTGTGCAACACAGGTGTGCATGCAACATGCACAGGACTGAGGCCACTTAGTGGTGAGGGGAGGGATGGTTGACAGTAACAACGTACAGGCTGGAAGTGACAGAAGCAGAGAGACAGCAGTTGAGAGGTGTCGGACCGCTTTCAAGTAAACCCAGTTTGTATCACGTTCTGTTCACAAGATGCCATCAACAAAGGTGTGCGTCCTGCAGAATGCTGTATTGCATAAAGACATTTTGAATTGATACAATAGGTAAAGCACAGGTGTTATTAATAACAATAACGAGGGCTCTGTTACATTTCATTATTCACGCCTGTGCTCTTCTTACTGTGACACATGACGTCTTGTGATAACTGTGCAGGTGTCAACACATTCAACCAAAGCTTTTGAAAATGTTCTACGAGGAAGCTGCTGAAAAACTTTCAAGAAAAAAAAGAAAACTGAAATAATTGTCCTCCCTCATTTTTAATTTCACAGACATCTCGTGAACTTTCATGGAGATTTTTGCCCGGAGACGCTGTTAATTTCTCTCCCTGATTCAGTACATGCTTCAGAACAAAGTACAATGTGAGATATCAGTGCCCATCTCCAGAGGGCCATTGTCCTTAATTAGAAGTGTGGTTATCTCCTTGGCTCTGCCCTTCATCATTACCAGCTCTGCTGCTTCACACAGAGGCTGCGGGTCACTTTCAGTTCACTCCATTCAGCTGAAGACGCAGAAACACTCTGTCAGTTCACCTGCAGATGTGTTGGTAGCAGGAAAACCCCAGGTAGCTAACAAGATGTGTTAGCAGACTGCTGTGTACCTGCAGTGCAGCGTTAGCATATCGTGAACTATCTCTGACAAGCAGACGCTCACAACTATGAACACTCGCTGTATAATCACATGGACATAAACTGTGGAGTTCAGGAAGTAATTAGGACACTGATACTTTTATACTGTTTAAATGAAACGATGACTGTGAGGTTTAAGTGCTGACTGAGAGAACAAGTGTCTAATGTCCAAATAAGGGGATAACTATTGGTATATGGTTTACACACCAAATACTGTTCAATCTGAATCAGCCCTTTTAAACCAAACATATGTGGAGTTTGCCTCCATCATCAAAACTGCCTGAAACCTGTTCACCTCTCCTCTGAGCCAGAAGTGTGTTTACCTGAAACCACAACAGAAATATGTGACTGTCAGTCAGTAGAGACACTTCCTGTGTCTGCGTTCAACTGAGTCTGTACTAACTGTGTACTGAGTTAAATATCTCTGTACTGTAGATGTCATCTCTCAGAGTAGGACCGAGAGAGAGAGAGACGGAGGGAGGGAGGGAGGATATGTCAACCAGAGAGATTAGGAAATAGAAGTAGGGAGCGAAGTTCAAGATGGATAGAAAGTGGGAAAGAAAAGAATAAAGGAAAAACAAATGACGCTGACGAGGGATGAGAATAAGATGTCAACAACAGGGATGAAGAGGAAAGAGAACTGACGGGAGGTTGAAGACTTCTAAAAGGGTTCGAAGAAAAGCAACAGAGAAACAGCTGGAAAGGGAGGAGGGGAAGAGTGAAGATGTAGAAGAGACAGAGCAAAGGAGAGGAAGAGGAAGAGGAAGAGGAAGAGGAAGACAACACGGGAGGACAGGAGAGAGAGGAGGGTGACTTTAATTTAACTGTAGTTTATTGCAGTTTATTGTAGTTAAGTGTGCAGGTCAAGTACAACTTACTGTACCCACTGGGAATTGTAGTCTTTGCTGCATTTTGCACATTTTGCCTGAACAAACCTGTGCATGTACATATATATAAACATATACAGTATATACATATACTGTATATGTTTATATATATATATATATATATATATATATATATATATATATATATATATATATATATATATATATGTATATATATATATATATATACAGTATAAGTATATACTGTATATATATATATATATATATATATATATATATATATATATACAGTATATGTATATATATACTATATATATATATAATATATATATATATATATATATATACAGTATATACAGTAATACATATACTGTATATACTGTATATATATATATATATATATATTATATATATATATATATATATAGTATATAATATATATATATATCATATATACATATAGTATAATGTTATATATATATATATATATATATATATATATATACAGTATACTTATACTGTATATATATATATATATATACCTATCCATTATATGTATATACTGTAATATATATATAGTATATATACGTATATACATATACTGTATATGTATATATATATATATATATATATACTGTATATATGTATATATATATATATATACATATATATATATATATAATATATATATATATATATACAGTATATACATATACTGTATATACTGTATATAATGTATATATATATATATATATATATATATATATATATATATATATATATATATATACAGTATATACAGTATATGTATATACTGTATATACAAGGCACTATTATTGTATAGATGACCCGGAATTTAGTTTAATTTTGTTCATGTTTTCTTGATTTATGTTTTTTTAACCCGCTTTGATCCATAGCATTGATCAAATGTCCCCTTTCCTGCCGGTTAGTACAATAAAGTTCAGCAAAAGAAAAAACAAGACAGCAAGAGAGCAAAAGTGAAATATGTTATTATTATACTGAATAATCTACAAAGTCTGTTTATGGTTATTTAGAATATAGAATATCTATAACAATAATCCATTTAGTAGTAATTCCATATGATGTCCAGACTAGATCTAGTTATGTCTTTACATTTTATAAAAACAAAAGGAAAAGCTTTCAAATCTTCAGTCACTACTGACACGCTGGTTTCAACATGTCTGTGACGTTATTTTGATGGTTAAATGTAGCATCTTCACGCTGTCTGTTAGTAAGAATAAAAAGTTTAAAACGTGGCCCCTTCAGAGCTTTAGATGGCGCAACAAGTCTGTCTGTGTGTAAACTTCCGGAAGCGAGTCTCAGTTTGCTTCATTTTCTTCATTAGCTCATCAAGGACAAAAGACGAGGCAAGCTGTTGTTGGTACACTGCTCACATACTCTGTCTCTATGGCTAAACACACACACACACACACACTGTTTACTTAGTACACATGGATACATGGTAACTGATGGGGCTACAGTTTGTTGAGCTGCCTCAGACATGTCAGACACTGAAAGGATTAACGAGAGAGTGAGTGAGTGAAGGAATGTTGATTCTTTATAATTGGCGATAAATATTTGAAAGACTAAAACGTGTGATAGAGGATATACTATGACTGAGTGAACCTGAGGAACGGAGGCGTGCTCGGCCCTGAACGAGCTGCCGAACAGATTAATAAAGTGACGTGTCTGTAAATAAGTCAGAGACGTTACCGCATTAGCTCATCGATATGTTTGAGTCAAGCTATTAATATGTGAATACGTTGAGTGATTAAGAGAGGCAACGCATGAGTTAAGCATGAATTAAAGAAATGATGAAGGAATGAGTCAGCAAATGATAAGCTGCGGCAACAGGCTGCCACGAGAACGTGTGACGGAAGAAAGATACTGAATGTGTAAGTGTATAAATAATAATATAAACAACATTTGTATTTGAACCTCACATATTTACAGTAGATTTTAAATCAGGCTTTTTTGATGCTGCACAGGAAAAGAAAGGAAATAACATTTCCGAAGCACCCGTGGGGACAACTACTCGATGCTTTATCCTTCAATCACTCGCCGTCAAAACTCCTCTGACTTGAACATAAGGTGGCTCTTTAGTTCAGCTGGAGCTTTTTGAAATTGAAAGTGCAGCAGAGGTCTTTGTGTCCACGGTTTGAGAAGCCAGACGATGCTTTGTGGCATCGGGCAGGTCCGCTGGGATGGTGATGTAAGGAGGTCCAAACTTGTTAACTTTACACAACCTGCTTGTCTGCGTATACAGGAGCCCGGAGCCTCATCTGAAGCCTCAGAAAGTGCTTCCAGACATGTGAAAATGTCCTTATGTATGGAACTGAAAATGCTATTGCATAAAACATGCAGCTGCATGAGTGAATCAGGCTGTAATCTTCATGTAACACCCAAGACTGTAGGTGTAAACTAAGAAACAATGATTAAGTTTAAAAGGTAAATACAGGATTTAAGGATCGAGATGAATTGAGCTGAACTGAAGAACTACAAATCAAGGTTATGGTCATATCTGAAAATGCAATTTCAAGCTTCAAAGTACTTTTTTTCTAGAGGTGATTCTGCAATCTGTGAGATTACAGTTGTTAAGGTTAAAGCTATATAACATGAGGATGTCATGATGAGTCATTGCTCGTCTTCCACCAGTTTGAGCACTTTTCTTTGTGAACGTTGACCCTTTTATGTCCTGGATCTAAGAGCTGAAACTCCTACGTGTATTTACATTGGGCGTTAGAGAGAAAGAGCGGGATGACAGGCACGGGTACAGACACTCCAGAGATATGGGGTTTCTTCGTGAGGCAGGTTTGTCAAATGTACTCAGAGAGCTTCCAGACTCTTGTCTTGAAACGCTGTTAATCATCTCTGACGAGAACATGAACCGGACAACCAAACAGGCAGGAAGCTCAGTGCCAGCCAATTAGTCTGCCATTCAGTCAGACTTACAAGAGTGCAGTCCAACTTTAGACACATGCAGAGGATGGGAGGAAATATATCAAAAAGATTGTGCATCCATCCTCATCTTTCATCTCCATACGTCCAAGCTCAGTGAGCTGTGATGGTAATGCTGTACGACGTAAACGTGTCACTGACCCTCTTCTGGCTGAGCTTACCGTTACAACTACATTTGGAATCTGCTATACCTCTGAGCACCACCCAGCATTACAGGGGGGGGTGCTTACCTCAGCATGAGTTTTTAAACATTAAACATGAATAGAGGCTCCATCTCGCTTCACGCTCCATAATTGTACTTAAACTTATAAACCAAAATAGGTGTATTAAGGTCAACAAGATCAAGTGTTGACCAACTAGAC
Organism: Cottoperca gobio; assembly: GCF_900634415.1. Taxonomy (NCBI): domain Eukaryota; kingdom Metazoa; phylum Chordata; class Actinopteri; order Perciformes; family Bovichtidae; genus Cottoperca; species Cottoperca gobio. Next base: position 1,285,624 of record NC_041364.1, read on the forward strand.
AAAAAACAACCACTCTTCCAATTTTAAAGAAAAGGTTGTGGGATACAAATTACCCAAAACTAACCAACCAACCAATGAGACAAACAACCAGCTAACAATCCATGACTCAACTAACTAACAGACTGTTCTCATACCTACGGAAAGTAGTGCAACCTGCGTAATCCAGGACAGGGGACGTAGTTTAAAGAGCGAGAGGTGGATGAGAGGGTCCAATGACTTTCACCCAGGAGACTGTTCTTCATGTCCCGTGTGAAACCAGTCAATGTTTTTAGTTGATTGAGTCAGCTAACATACCAACACGTGAGTAAGATAACATACCAACACATGAGTCAGCTAACATACCAACACATGAGTCAGCTAACATACCAACACGTGAGTCAGCTAACATACCAACACATGAGTCAGCTAACATACCAACACATGAGTCAGCTAACATACCAACACATGAGTCAGCTAACATACCAACACGTGAGTAAGATAACATACCAACACATGAGTCAGCTAACATACCAACACGTGAGTCAGCTAACATACCAACACATGAGTCAGCTAACATACCAACACATGAGTCAGCTAACATACCAACACATGAGTCAGCTAACATACCAACACATGAGTCAGCTAACATACCAACACATGAGTCAGCTAACATACCAACACGTGAGTCAGCTAACATACCAACACATGAGTCAGCTAACATACCAACACATGAGTCAGCTAACATACCAACACGTGAGTCAGCTAACATACCAACACATGAGTCAGCTAACATACCAACACATGAGTCAGCTAACATACCAACACGTGAGTAAGATAACATACCAACACATGAGTCAGCTAACATACCAACACGTGAGTCAGCTAACATACCAACACATGAGTCAGCTAACATACCAACACATGAGTCAGCTAACATACCAACACGTGAGTCAGCTAACATACCAACACGTGAGTAAGATAACATACCAACACATGAGTCAGCTAACATACCAACACGTGAGTCAGCTAACATACCAACACATGAGTCAGTTAACATACCAACACATGAGTCAGCTAACATACCAACACATGAGTCAGCTAACATACCAACACATGAGTCAGCTAACACACCAACACACACACATTGTCAACACCAGAGTTTGTCATTCACAACATATGCTGCAGTCACTGATTGTTTATCAAGGAATGACAACAGAATAATGACCTGGAGACATTTAAGGGACAAAAGACCTTTTGAAAAATGGAGATTGGATTTTAGTTGCGAATCTGATTGAGAGCAGCCGACTGCGATGGTTCTCAACTCTTTGTGAAGCGTACCCATCACCCCTTCAATCCCCTCCCACCCCGAGGATCAGCAGACACTTTGTTTATGCCGGTCGTGTCGCAGAACGATCTGTTTTTATGAGACTTCACATTTGTACACAAACCAGGTAGCATATTAGAAAGGCTAAATTGAATTATGGTCTCATGCCAAAAGAAAAAAAAGATCTTCTTGCAGTGTAATTACTTATTGATGAGTGTTTGTGTGAGTATTCCTCTCTGAATTAACCTGTTATTCATCTATGCATGTGCATATTTATATTTCATGCAGTCATGTGTGCTGTATAGGTGTGCAGGACTGCATGTGTTTGAGTCTGTGTGCTCATTTACAATTCAGCTGCTGTCTGTACAGCCAAAGCAAGATTTGCATAAAAAGAAAAAGTAAGAAATACTGTAACAGTATGCTAATGTGGTGGTCTGTTTATGAGGGAAATATGTATTCAGCCCAAACTGGAAGGACTCTATGCATCTTTAAATTACTTTGGGGGCTCTGCTGCCTCTCTCAGGGATGCTGATGTATCACAGAGACTGAGAGAGACAGCGAGAGGAAGAGAATGTTTGTGTTGGGAAAATCTTTTGAGATTAAAAAAAAGGAAATGAGAGACAGTCCAACAGAGGAGAGAAAATGAGGGAAACAGATGAGAGAAGGAAGTAATCTAACTACCATAAAAGTGTGGAGATGATGCCCTTGAACTTTCTTCTGCTTGAAACTTCTTCTGCAGAGAGATGTAGAACAACATGCAACAAAGTTCCCCGGATGGAGCTAAACATGATGAGACCTGTAGTCCACAGGGAAACTCCTTCAGATTTATGCATCCTTAATAAATCTGGATGATTTTAGGCCTTGATTTCAAACATGCACCAGACCAGTGGTTGGTGGTAACGAGTGTAATAATTAACAGACGTGAAGAAATTGAAGTTTGGACATACAGTAATATATATATAAATAATATTATCGCATGTCACACACACAACACAGTAATGGCAGAATCCCCAGGACGGTTAATCTAAAGACACTAAAGAGAAAAGGAGCACTTGTCATTAAAGCACTGAGGAGCCCTTGAGCAAGGCACTTAACACCAACCGCTCCAGTGGAGCTGCTCAGTGGCCAGCAGAGCAAACTGTGAGCAACGCTGTCAGAGAACCTTCCCTTGAAAAACTAAAGATGATGCAAAGAAAGATGGCGGCTCAGTGCTCTCTGACTCGCAGGTGTGCGTGTGTGTATGGTGTGTGAGCGTGCATGTGTGTGTGTGTGTGTGTGTGTGTGTGTGTGTGTGTGTGTGTGTGTCTGTGTGTGTGTGTGTGTGTGTATGGTGTGTGAGCGTGCATGTGTGTGTGTGTGTGTGTGTGTGTGTGTGCGTGTGTGTGTGTGTGTGTGTGTATGGTGTGTGAGCGTGCATGATGATTCTGCATATCTGACATTGTCAACGTAAACATTAAATATCATCCTTTTATCAATAAGTTTCTTCCCTCATTCAAAATCTTATCAAACAGAAACCTCTAAGAATAATATCCTTTTATGTTTATTTATGTACACGACTGTATGTGAGGTGCCTTTCTAAACGGGCCATGTGTGCCACTGCATCCATTTCATACTGTATATCTTACAAAGCATTTCATAAGCTAAAGAAACCAAAGGTCTGTAAATAGAAACATGCAGAAATAAATCCTTACATTAAAACATTTGTTAAGAATGCAGTTAAGCCGCAGCTAAGACGAGAGATAACTATTTATGGATCCATCGGTCAAAGTGGTGCCAAACTCTTTCTGGCACTGCATTTCTTTTCTTGAGAATTGAAATGAAATCATTAAAAAGGTTTGTCGTGTTTAAAGAATAACACGGTATCGAGGTTAAGTGCTTCAAACATGTTATTACTCCTTTCAGATGCTGAATATGTGTTTCTTACTGTCTTCTGACTATAACTGTTATGCTGTATGGTTGATCCTGCTCATGTCAAGCCTTAGATGAGAGTCACAGTGAGCTCTGATAAACATCCACACCCTTAGTCCGAGCACTTGTCCACAGTTACACAGAGTTATGTCACACAAGTGACATAAAGTATGGCACATGTAGATATTGGGAAGGTCCTTTTCTCTTCCCACTTCCAGTTTGCCTGTTGTGGGATTTTCAATTCTCTGTCCTGCTTCAGCTCCTCTTCTAGAGGTCACCTGACCCTGACCCTGACACCAACTGTCACTTGACCCACCTGCCTGTCCAGCTGCTCTTCATTCACAATCAGTTTCCAGACATCATTTGAGCCCCTCAATTTGTGATCAATCTATTCAATATTAATGTCTCACCCACATCTAAAGCATGACCACATGCTTCCTTGAATACTAAAATGATTAGTATGTCGTATACACTATGTATCTAAGTCACGTTTCAAGTGCTGTCCCTGTTCCTCCGTCAGACTGCAAACTGCCTCTTTGCTGCAGCTTCTATCTGCCTCGTGGCCAAAGTCGATATCTGTCTCTGCCTCTTGGCCGGAACATTACTTTACAGAATATTACAGTTTGCCAGATTTTGTGTATTTTTCTTCTTTTTCTGTCTCTGTCTGAGACTGAGCTCCTGACTTTCCTTTGGGAATGAGCCAGTCTCTCTGTCTAAACCTGATCCTGGAACTCTTGGGTCTGATCCTGAACCCACATAAGCCTTGGCATGTTGTCTGTCTGAGCCAAAGTCGAAACCTGAGCCTGATCCTGAGTCTATGGCTGCGGACAAATTGTCTATTTTTGCAGAAAGGTTCATAACTGAGTTAAATGAGCCGCAAGTATCTTGATAAGCCGTGACAAGAGCTGGTTGAATTCTCTCAATGCAATGGAAAGGTGCTTCAATTCTCCCTTTCTTATCTGGGTAAGGTACACTTGACCATCCTTTACCAAAGGAAAGGATGTAATGCCATCCCACAATTCCTTATGGGAGGAACATTTAAAGTGACATAACATTTGGAAGATCAACATGACGAACAAGGGATGCATGTACTTTCATTATAAACACATGCATCTCTTTCATCATACTAATTGGAGTTAATTTCAATAAATAAGAGTGTACAGGAGGGTGAGTCTGAGCGACGTAACAACTATTTAGTTTCACTTTTGGGACTGGTATTTTCCTATTTTGTATTTAAATTCTAACCTTGGTAATAAAGTAATGTTTTTCACTGGATTGTCCACATTTATAAAACCAAGATGAAACAAGACGGTGAGAGCGCAGGGGGCAAAGAATGTAGGATGTGATTTTGGAATCCATCTTCGGCACATTGTAGTTTCATTGTAGACCAACGTCAATAACATCCACCGTCACATGATTACGTCGCTCAGTGTAAGTGCATTGGGAGTCTCTTAGAACCGCGGTTGCTTTTTCACATCATTCTTTGACCTCAGTACGTTTTCTATGGACATCAAGTAAAATAGGAAAGACATATTCTATTCATCCGCAGCCAATGCTGCAAAATATGTGTTTGACGATAGTCTCTCTGTTTCTAAAGGTCTTCTTCTTTCACAGTTAGTTGTGTATAGAACCTCAACCTTTATTTTCTCACTTTTACTTTCTTGTTCCTCATTATTTCTTTGTCTTTCTTAAATGTCACCCTCTCCCTCTTTATTAGACTGTACTGTCTTTTCCTTTTGTCTGTGTCCTTTATCTCTCAACACCTTCTTGTTTAGTTCTGTTGATATAGATTGTGACACTTTTGGAGATCGTTAAAAAAAGCCAACTAGTAAACCTGACAGGTAAATAGAAGTGTTTGAATCTGGTAAGGCAGAATACAGCATGCTTTATAGCAGGTTTTACTGTGGAGAAAATGACAAATAAAGTTAGATACAATTGAAACTATTATAGTATTATTTTATTTTTTACCACCATGGCCCGTGCTGCCGGAATTTTTATTCAGAACTCTCGGCTGAACTAAGAGAAGGTGGAGTGGCTGGTTTCAGTGAGGATTGCTGGACTGCTAACTTGCTGGTTTGTTATTTGCCAAGTTCCAGGTTCTTTGATTGGAAGGTTTATTGTTTGGTTAGCTTGGTGACAAGCTGGTTTGTGTGCTGTTGGGTTGGTTGGGTTATCTGGCAGTGGGATTAGTTTGGTGCCTGTTCAGCTGTTTGGTAGAAGGTTATTTTCTCTCTGGTTGCTCGAGTGCTTCCTGGGAGCTTGATTAGTTTCTTGGTTTCTCTGTTTTTCTCTGGCTGCTGCTTTATTTGTTGGCTCCACACAAACTTGTTCGTGTCACAAGCCTCCAGACACCACCTACCATCAGAGCGGCGTAACCAAATGTCAGTGATTTTTAATATCATCCTTTCATCTTAGGGCATCCGTGGTGTCACATAACCTTAGGGTCATGAAATACTTCAATGCTTTTCTTAATTTCTCTACCTTCTCTTTCCCTCGACTGCTGTCTCCAAGGATCAAACCTTCCTGAACTGTCCTTATTCCACAAGAAGACAAACTAAAGAACAAGTGCTGCCGAAGGCTTCAGGCAACCACTCATCAAACAAAAGTGTTTTTCACTGGAGAGCAGACCAGCCGCACCATGGCACAATACCAACCAATATAAGCAGTCTCCAGTCTAACAGACAAGAAGCAAAATAGGTTTTGATTTGTCTGAACGTGGCCTTTGGCCTTGTTAGTCTGTATCAGGAACGCTGTGACAGGCTGGTGAAAGCAGGGGACATTTTATCCTACTGTAGATGAGTACCAGGGGCATCGTGGTATCGTGGACACCCGATGGACAAGTTCTCTGAAGACACTGGAAGTCATTTGAAACAGCAGGGATTGTATTTTTATTCTGTGCTGTGGCACACTAGTGATTTCACTTATATCTATTTCAATGTATTTCACGTGGTTAAATGATATGCATGTAACAATTCGGTTTACTCAGTTCTTAGAGATGGCTGTCACCAGCAGTCATCTCCACATCAGAGAAACATATAAATTCAAATTCAAATTGTATCGATCTTTTTATGAAACGTCAGTATCATTGCCAGTGTTGGAGGACAGAGGACAAAGACATATCCAATCCATGTACATTTCCAGACAGTACCATTGGACCTCTGGAGTAGAGTATATGACAGACACAAGGGAACATATTTGTGATGGGTTCAAAAAGGCCCTTTGGCATCAGCATCAGCAGCTCCACGAGATGTCTTTCCCTTTCTTCCTTGTTCTTCTTACTTTCTTTTTAAACATGTGAAACAAGCGTACGTTATGAGAATTCCTTGATTGGTTTAAAGTCACAAAATCAAAATGTCCCTGAGGTGACTTAAGTCCGACCTTTAAAATAAAAGAACACATTTCCAAAAGCAATACAAATACATTGAATCTAAAAAACAAGTCTGTGATGTGAGAGGAGTCACATTGTTGCCACAAGCAGTCACTTGCAATACGGTTGGCTCCAAAAGTGTGCAAACTGAGTCTGAAGGAATGTTTCTAAAGTTTAAACAGTACTTACTTAAAGCAAACCTCCACCGATCACCAGGAAATGTTGACCAGACACCAGAAACTCTACTCTCCATTAGTAATTAGTCATTACCATTATTATTATCATTTGATTATCTGGGAAGCTTATCATCCGATATGAAGATCTGAACTATACTTTTGTTATATATTTTCTAATGCAACAAGACAGTATTTGATATGAAACATTTCTCTGTAGCTTGTATTCTCTACCTTGCACGCTCCAGCGACCAGGCACTGAAGAAGAGTGCCGCTGGAATGCTAATAGAATAAACTCTGTGCTGTATATCTATTTCTCTAAAGTGCACTTATTTAAATCAAGGTATGTCTGTTGCATACCTTTCACTTTCTCTCAGCCTTTTCAAAGCCACAGAGGCGAACTGAGCTGTAGCTCCTGATAATCAGAACACTGTGAAGCCTGGGAGGTATGCCCATGAAAACTTCGAGCACCAACAATGTGAATGCTGTATGTAAATTAGTGAGGCCTGAATGCAGCTCTCTCTTCACTGCTCTGCACCTGCTGGAGGTTTCACCCTGCTAACATGTAGGGGACAAATGACATGTCAGCCACAGTGTCAGGATGATTAATTTGCCTCTGCATCGTGGCATAGTAACCCTCCTCGAGACGGAGCGATCCATCACACAACACACCGCACAGCCCATCCAGCCGAACACTGCGCTGAGATTGGTTCCTCCAATAACACAGTCACAACAAACAGCTTGATAGAGTCTGGCTGCCCGGCAGGAACAGAGAGGAGAGATACAGATGGAGGGAGAAACGCAGTTGTTCTGTTTTGTCTTAGAGAAGTTTGCTGAATAATAAGAAATGAGAAGGAGACTTCTGATGCTTCATGTTCTTCAAGTAGCTAGAAAAACAGAAATGATCCACATGCAGATCAATGAACACCTAAATGGTGCGGGGCCACACCGCTAGGGTGGTTGGAAATGGATTGTCAGCAAGATGATTGATGATGGTTTAAATAATTCAATGATACCCACAACATCTTAGAGGCAGGAAGAGGAAAGATTACGTGCTGTGGATTGTACGTTGGTAGTTAGTGTAGTGAGTGTTCTTGTAATACTCAGTAAGTAAGAAGTTTCTCAATTCATTATTTCAGGTGCAGAAAATGAGCACTGGATGGAGCAGTAGTTGTTCCACCATCAGGTTCCCAACTTTAAACCACATTTTTATAAACAAAATTCTAAATGGTTGAAGTGAAGAACTGACTAACAATCAGACACAGAGACAAAGAAGTGTGTTACTTAATAAACAATCATTTAAAAATAACGATTCCTCTGATTTGCCCATTTTTACATAAATACTGCAAGAAAGGACAACATTTCAATTCCTGGTGAATAAACTGTTTGTGACTCATTTCCAACAAAACAAAACAAGGTTCAATTTAAGGTGACTCAGCGTTCCTGTAGGCTCACAGCACCACCAAGATCACACCGCTAACCAGGTCACAGAGTGTGTAAGTGTCACACACACACACACACACACACACATACCAACATGCACTAACCAGCTCAAGGCAATGCTCGGCTTTATCGCCAATAAATTACATATTGATTCCACGGTGTGGACGGGGGACGGGGGAATAGGATGAGCTGCTGAATTGATATTGAGTTTTCTCCCCGAAGTGATGATCGAATTCCTGCTGTTCGTCTCTGCGTCCGACGGCCGCCGGGCGGCACCTTGCAGGTTGCAGCACATTGGACAATATGCAACACCTACATTGTTTGTGTGTGTGATTTAGTCTCTCACAGTTCAGGGGAAGAACTGTGAGCTGCAGCTGGAGGAAGTATTTAGATTCTTTAGTTAAATCATCCTTTTGGTTTATTACAACATCATTTCTAGGAGATATAATTATATTGTAATCTTTTCTCTGTAATCTCAAAATACTCTTGCACATTTGCTTAACTATAAAAAGTAAACATGCAGAATGTGTCATTTCAGATTCTTGTATTATTATTAGACAATTCATACATCATGTTTAATAAACTCTTGATATATGTTGTGTGTGAAATCACAGTTCTTACTGCTAGTCGTGATATTTTAGGTACCAAGGATCGTAGTACAAAGCCGCAGCAGTAAATGTGTTTAAGGTGAATATTTGATTGATTGATTTTGTTGATCTCCAAGTATTTTGATCCTTTGAGCCATTTATCAAAGAAAAACAGACTTTTGGTTTGTAAACAGAATTTATTTTGCGTTGCTCAGAGCATCGATCTGATCGATAATAAATCAAGTGACTGGGGAGCGTGCAGCTTTTTTGCAGCATGTAGTTGTGTGTGTAATACTATCAGCGTGTTTGCTGCATGTAGGTGTGTGTGAGTGTGTGTGTGTGTGTGTGTGTGTGTGGCTTAGCATGCTGTTCGTATTATTGCAGCACACCTCGCCGAAGTGTACTTAAGACTTCATGCTGCTCACCTTATTCACAGGGATAATATGATTAAGAGCCACCCATGGCGCTTTGGGGGTTAGTGTGTGTGTGTGAGGGATAGATAGTGTGTGTGTGTGTGTGTGTGTGTGTGTGTGTGTGTGTGTGTGTGTGTGTGTGTGTGTGTGTGTGTGTGTGGAGGAACTGGTCAGCAGCCAAAAGCATCATCTCAATACTTGCTTCGTGCTCGTCTCCCCGCAGGGCTGAGGCAGCGTGGCGCCGGCTCCACGCAGAGCCTCGCCTTCAACCCGAGCCAAATCATCAGCCAACCATCACCCCGGACAAGGTTACATTCACACTCTGAGGCTTCCACTCATATTAGACTTCATACACGCTAGGAGACGAGATCTAAGCTCTCAAATACGAGGTGGGAATTGTCCCATCGACCCCGCTGACTTGGCACTTGTGTCTACAGCATGTTTGTGTGTGTGTGTGTGTGAGTGTGTGTGTGTGTGTGTATAAAATAGTATAAAGTATAAAATGCAAAAGGCACTTTCTGACACTGATGAGTTGAATCCACCTAAGAGCCGTCAACACTTTATTGATTTCCCTTAATAAATCTGCAAGGATATAAAATATGGAGAGCTTAATATAAAGTACTGTGATGTAAAGATGATATACAGCCTTATAAAATATTAGAGACACTTAGTTCATTAGGTGCACTGATGAGGAAGATTCAGTTATGAGTCATTGTTCCTAATAGATTCCTCTCATTAAATCTGTAATAATTAAAAAGGAGGAGATAAATAGTTCGAGCAGGAATTCTAAAATGAGCAGTTTGATATTTTGGGGGAAGGAGCTGGTTCCGTGTCTCATCCAGAGTCGGAGGAGAAGATCAATGTCACTTTCATCTCCGTGCAGCGAGTACAGTTTAAGCCTAGCTTACCACAAAGACTGGGAGCAGGGGACGACTGCAAGCTGAAGATATGTAGATATGTATGTCAAATATGGAGAATCTTTTGTTTGAATTGTACAAAGAAAAGGACGCTGTGATGCAGAAGGCAGGCGGGCGTTACTCTGTAACAGATTTAACATGCACATGCCAGATGAGGGATTTCTCCTCAGAAGCTTTTTGACATTCTAGAAAATGTTTTTTACGTTATAACAAGATATTTTCAGCTTTACTACAACATACAAACTTAAACCATTCTTGTTATAACGTGAGTTTTATTACCTGAAACTCACGTAAACTAAAACATGTATATCTCTTTTACACAATTTAATGTCCTTCTTCTAGACTTTCCTTTTTGATGAAGCTTATAGTTAGGGCTGGCTCAGGCTTGCCTTGGATCAGACCCTAGTTATGCTGCTATAGCAGGGATCAGGAACCTATGGCTCTTTCGATGACGCGATATGGCTCTCAGACAATTTTGAGCTGATGTTTTTTTTAACATGATTAACAAGTAATAAATAATTATACTGTGTCATTTTAAAGTAAAACATTTAGCAGCGGATTTGTTTTTAGTTCTCCCCTCTCCTTTCCTCCGCTCTGACTGCACACCGCACACACTTACACACGTGTGTGCGTGTGTTTGTGTGTAGGGGGCGGAGCCATGCCCTTTGCGAACAGCAGAGGAGAAACTGCATCAAAGCAAGCAGTAGACCAGGGGTGTCAAACTCAATCACAGAGAGGGCCAACATTAAACACTGGGACTAAATCAGAGTCTCCCACAGGCAGCTTGGCATCATACATGTCCGTGATCACACGGCCCTGAAGCTGCAGGTTTAACAGCGAGATGCTTCGTTATGTCGCACAAACAGTCCAGCTCACATCGTCCCAGAGATCTGTGCTGTCTTTCCCTTTGCTTTCCAAAAACTTTGCTTCAAAAGGTTGCGTTCAAATCTATTAAATATATGGTTCTCAAGGAAATACATAAACAAATATTTGGCTTTTATGGCTCTCAGTCAAAAAGGTTCCCGACCCATGTGCTATAGGCTTAGACTGTCGGGGCACACCTCCCTGCTCTCCTTCTCTCCCTCTCTCCTTCTCTCCCTCTCTATCTGTATGCATTTATGTAAATGTCTGTTACTAACTCACCATCCGGGGCATCATCCCCAGAGTTTCTGTGTCTCATGTGGCAGGTTGCCACTGATAAAGTTTACGTCAGGATCAGGAATCGTGGCTGCGCCTGCTGCCCTGGTCCTGCACGTCTGTCCGTCCTGGGAGAGGGATCCCTCCTCAGTCTCTCCCTGAGGTTTATAAAATGTTTCCCCCTTTAATTATGGAGTTTCTTTTAGGAAGTTTCTCCTTGTGCGATGCGAGGGCCTAAGGACAGAGGATTTAAGGACAGAGGGTCTGAGGACAGAGAGGTCTAAGGACAGAGAGTCTAAGGACAGAGGGTTTAAGGACAGAGGGTGTAAGGACAGAGGGTGTAAGGACAGAGGGTCTAAGGACAGTGGGTCTAAGGACAGAGGGTCTAAAGACAGAGGGTCTGAGGACAGAGGGTCTGAGGACAGAGGGTCTAAGGACAGAGGGTCTGAGGACAGAGGGTCTAAGGACAGAGGGTGTAAGGACAAAGGGTGTAAGGACAGAGGGTCTAAGGACAGAGGGTCTAAGGACAGAGGGTCTGAGGACAGAGGGTCTAAGGACAGAGGGTCTAAGGACAGAGGGTGTCGTATCCTGTACAGTCTGTAAAGCACACTGAGACAAATGTATAATTTGTGATATTGGGCTATATAAATACATTTGATTTGATTTTGCTGTATTTCTGTTATGTACACACACAGATGAAACTTATATCCATCTTTTATTGTATATTCCAAATAAATAGAATATAGTTTTTTCCCAAAAATGTTGTACTGTTCCTTTAAGCTCCGAAGTTGAACTGAGAAGTGAATTGCAGTAAAGTGTCTGCGACTCTGCAGCCTACATTCTGTACATTCACTGTGAGAATATGCGTCTGCATTGTGCTTGTACATGGAAATGTGTGCGAGATGTTGCTCATTAATCACAGACAGGATGACCCAGAAAACATCTCTTGTGTGCTTTGCTCACAGAACAGAGGAATTGAGAAGAGAAAGTAGAAGCACGCCCACGATCAAATCAAAGGGAACTGTGGTAGGATTGAATGTTCAGTATGGAGGCTGGTGCTTCCTCTCAAGGTTAACGCCAAAGTGAAGCACTTTGTTGTTCTATTCCTGGGTGATCCGTGCGGTCAGCTTGAATAAAGAACATGAGGAGAGACGGGAGAAATCCTTGTCTTGTTTAATATCTCTTCAGTGGAAAGTGTTTTTTAACCGGCGTCATGTTCTGTCTCATTCTGCTGCCAGCTGAACTCCTCCAACGGATGCTTACATGTGTTACAGTCAGTACATTACAACACCAACAATATGGTAATCATTCAACGTCGACTTGCTCCAGGCGGTATCTTTTATAGGAAGGCAAACCTCAGTACCAGCGGTGTCAATTAACCAAAAGTGCATGTTTTAAACATTTTTTAAAGCCTCGACAAAGTGTTGCTTCTCCTGCTGTCAGACGACGGCGTTCTCCACAATGTGCAATAACTGAGGTCCTGTTGCGTTCAGCACAACTTAAAGTGGATGCAAAAATGCAAATGAGCTGCTGATCATGCACCAGAGTCCCTCAATGCAATTAAAGAAATCAATAAATGGTTAACCTTCAAAGTGCTTGCTCTGCAAATTCTATTTCCGGAATCTGATTTTTGTATTGAGGGTTTTTTTTGGATTTTATTTGTTTTTTTAAACGCAAAACGAAACTTCCACAAAATGATAATTCTAAGCTGGTTATAGCTATAACTCACTGCTGTTTGTATCTTCAAAAAACTGTTTTCACAAGTGTGAAAAGGCCTCCCTCCCTTTTCACTTGCCAACACTTCTTTTTCATCAATTTAATTTATCAGCCAGTTTATACAAATAACAGAAGTCTAGTAGTTTAGTTTGTTCATCTCTTTTGAATCAACCAACAAACTTTCTACACGTCTGCATGTTAGCTTAGAAGTTTATGTGCATCTCTGGAGAAGAAGAATTCCATGTTGAGAAAGTAAAATGGCTGAAGAGTGGCTGCAGGTTTGAGATTTCTTTCCACTTTAAAAATATTTTATTGAATGTGTTGTTTGAGTTATTTTTGTTTCATTGGTACCTTCGTCATCGATTGCATCAATTCCACAGATTTTAAACATCAAAGTCTATTTACAGGCTTACTAATACAAATGTCTCAGTTGGGGGCTGAAGACAACAAGTCTGAAAACATTAATGTTGAGTGGAGATAGAAAGAAGTGAGCTGAGCAGACCTCTGCAGCCGGCTGCATCTGGAGCAGCTCGAGGCTACATTAGCCGCTAATAGCATAACACAGACAGGTTTCCACGAGGAAAAGGGATTGTGTGTAATGGAAACAAGGACATTTCTGTTGCTGTTGCACTGTATGAAATTGATGCCTCTCTGTGTAATAGAGTGGAGATTCCCCCTCAGGGGAACTGATTACTCTACCTGTCCCTGTTCTGTGTAGACCGATGATGACGTAACCAAAACCTCTTTGTCTTCACTTGTTTCACTTATTTGTTTCCTTCACTTGACGCACTAATTTCCTTCTTGTCTAGATGTCCTTAGTGGTTCCTCAGTCCGTCCTGACACACACTGATGAAACAGAAGAACACACACAGTGTCTGGTTGTGTGTGTGTGTGTGTGTGTGTGTGTGTGTGTGTGTGTGTGTGTGTGTGTGTGTGTGTGTGTGTGTGTGTGTGTGTGTGCATGTCCGTGTGTTTCGTGGACGGTTGTTTCCTCGACGACAGCAGATGGACGTAAAACAGGAAGAGACGGAGAAACCAAACTGTTGGAACTTGGAAGAACCAGCTGCTGCGCAGTCGGGAGCCAAATGATGACGTTGCCATGGTAACAAACATTGTCTTTCTTAATTAGTATTTTTTTACTCAAGCACCGAACGAGGACCGGTTCTGTGATGGAGACATTGTCTTACGCTGTCTGACCACCAGACAAACATAGATGTCCTGACAAACATAGATGTCCTCACATCCACGGCAGCTTTTCCTCAGAGCAGAAGATCAGAAGGAGGTTCAGGTTCCAACACGTTGAAGATCTGATGGAACATCTGAATGTTTGTGAAGTTTGTGAAGTGCAGATACTTGAACAGTTGGGAGAAACAAGGAAGTCCCATTTGAGGTTTCAGATGTGCAGCTTTGCAACTGTTTCTCCAAATTAAGACTTGTGTCACCAGTTGGTCCAAACATTCACACACGAGTTGTGATCCAGCGTCATGTGATGCTTTCTACCCAAGGACACCTCTTTTGTTGGGAAGTGTATGTAATCTACTGGATAGCAGTGTGCAGTACTGTACACTGTGGATATTCTTTTAGAAACTAATAGAACTGTTGAAGAAGAAAAGTTGTGATACAGGACCGACACTGGAAGACAACATGTTACCGTGGTTACTATTGTAGCCAGCGGTGTCAGATGGAAGTAGAACAGGAGAAAAAATAAAAATGCTGAGTGCAAAATTGCATCTGCGAGGCCTCTTTGAGCAGAGATACTTAGAGAGGGAATGAAGTGAAATCCCTTCGAGGTGTTGTGGCTAAGTCGTTCCGAGGGATTTTCGACAATGTGGCCTTGTGTGCTATCATCTCTCTCTCCTTCCTCCTTCTTTGTACCCTTGATGTTGTCAGCCCTCTATGCCTCGCTTTATGTACTCTCAAAGGCAAATCTAGCGCCGTAAAAGAGAGCAATAACAGCATTTTACAACGCAGCAGATGTCACTGTGTTCCTGGGATGCATCCTCATTTGGCAGCACAACAACTCCACAGCGTCATTCTGTCCATCAGTTGCTGTGTGGGAGACAAATGAAGAGGCACATGCCAGAGTCACAGCACTTAAAGCTAAGGTGGGTAGTGTGTTTTAGAAAATGTTTTTGTTATATTTGTTGAAATAATCCTGAAAGCAATCAATGAACCCAATGTTTCGACAAAAAAAAAGAGAAATATCCGGTATCTGTGTTACCTGCCTGTCTACCTGCTAACCTGCCTGTCTACCTGCTAACCTGCCTGTCTACCTGCTAACCTGCCTGTCTACCTGCTTACCTACCTCTCTGCCTGCTTACCTGCCTGTCTACCTGCTTACCTGCCTGTCTACCTGCTAACCTGCCTGTCTACCTGCTTACCTGCCTGTCTACCTGCTAACCTGCCTGTCTACCTGCTTACTTACCTCTCTGCCTGCTTACCTGCCTGTCTACCTGCTTACCTGCCTGTCTACCTGCTAACCTGCCTGTCTACCTGCTTACCTGTCTGTCTACCTGCTTACCTGTCTGTCTACCTGCCTGTCTACCTGCTTACCAACCTGTCTACCTGCTTACCTGCCTGTCTACCTGATTAACTGCCTGTCTACCTGCTAACCCTCCTGTCTACCTGCTAACCTGCCTGTCTACCTGCTTACCTGCCTGTCTACCTGCTTACCTGCCTGTCTACCTGATTAACTGCCTGTCTACCAGCTTAACTGCCTGTCTACCTGCTTACCAACCTGTCTACCTGCTAACCTGCCTGTCTACCTGATTAACTGCCTGTCTACCTGCTAACCCTCCTGTCTACCTGCTTACCTGCCTGTCTACCTGCTTAACTGCCTGTCTACCTGCTTACCTGCCTGTCTACCTGCTAACCTGCCTGTCTACCTGCTAACCTGCCTGTCTACCTGCTTACCTGCCTGTCTACCTGCTAACCTGCCTGTCTACCTGCTAACCTGCCTGTCTACCTGCTAACCTGCCTGTCTACCTATAAGCACCTGAGATGCCAGAACCTCTTTCGAAGTCAAGGAGCAGCGGTTCACCTCTGAGCTTCCTCTGGATGCCTCGTCCTATCTCTGAGGCTGAGCCGAGCCGCCACACAAAGGAAACTCATTTCGGCCGCTTCATTCTTCTGGTTATCGCCCAAAGCTCATGACAACAGGTGAGGGTCGGCACGTAGATGGACGGGTAAACCGAGAGCTTCGCTTTCCTGCTCAGTGCCCTCTTCATCCCGACATCAAGCTGAAGCTGCACCGAGCTGCCTGTCCATCACTCCTCACCAACAACCCCCCCCAGATACGTGAACTCCCTCACATGGAGCAGCGACTTATTCATTCCTAGTTTTGATTAAATATTAAAAAAGTAAACATGTCTTGGGCTTCAAGTCACTGTTGACTTCTTCAATATTTAACCAAGACCTCAATCGTCCCCTTACCTTTACCGCTAACACAAGTATAATACAGCTTTACGTCCTAGATAGTCTATTACAAGAGCAAATTAAACACATCACCCCCGCCACCAATCTGAGCATCATGTTGCTGGCAAAAACCCAACTGCTGTTGCATATGAGCAGAACATAAACCTTCTGGGACACACGGTGGCTATAAACCACCAGAGGACCAAAAACAGCCCTCGAGCACAGAATCTGACAAAGTTCCAAAGCTGTAAATATTCAATTAAATGAACTCGAAGTGCCAAAATTATTATTTTCTTTGTTTCTGTCTTGAAGTGGTGAGTCAAGGGCGACTGGACTTAATGTTCTTGAAAAGAATCTAAATGACTGCAGACGTTACAAACAGGCTGATATATTCTGACCAAAGCTCCTTGTGGTTCGCACCGTCTCGTCTTGGTTCTGACTTCATGCTTGACTGGTTCCTTTGTAATCTCATGAATAATCCATGGTGTTTGTAAAGGAACTATTGTTACACATCCAACACTGGTAACAAACGGAGAGGGTGAGGTTTCCGGCTGGGGAGATGGTTCATGCTTACTAATGCCTTAAACATATTTTTCTTCAGCAGAACGGCATACTTAATTCAATTAGCAATTCTTACACAATTTCCATAAATTAGATGCATGTCTTTGCTCTATCTTTCCGGTTCATTCCTTCCCTCCCCCACTCTGAAACCTTCCCTTCCCTCATGGGTTTTGCAGCGTAGGAAGAAGTGTCCATCTTGACGACTCTCTTGGGCTTTTAGAGGCCAACAGCACGTCATGGTACTTGGATGCAGACAGCTGCTTGTACAATGTACAATTTTCCAGCAGACCAGTCACAGTCAGAGGAGGCTAACTGGGTACACACTTGGCAGCGATGATTGCGGTGTAATTCACTGTAAACGTGTATTGATAAGAAAGAGAGAGAACCAATCTGCTCAGCAGATTCACATATGTCACTATGTAAAGAATAAGTCTCCAGTCTGCTCCGTAAAACCGCTTTAACTGATTTATTTTAGCCTTTTGGGTTGAAAGAAAGTTCACAGACATTCTGCAAAGATGATAAAATGTTTTCAAGAAAACACCTACTTTCACATCCAACTGTACAGAATTGATTTGAAGTCATGTTCGCAGTTTCACTTGAATCCCCTGCTCCTCTGATGGACAGGCAGCACGCAGTGAGTTTATCAGAGCCTGCTGCTGCCAGAGGAAGGGTTGATAAGAGACTCACTCACGCACCAAAGGACTTCATCCAGGATGTCCAGTTTGAGCAGCAGATCCATGAATCTGAAGGCTCCTCAGATGTTACAATACAGCAGAGTGTTACAGCTCTGGAAACTTTATTTTGTCTTTATCAAGGTAATAGAAGAAATACAGCATTCACGTTACAAAGTAATCCACCACATGTCCCCTGCAGTGCCTCTGATAAAGTCGTATTGGTACCTTGATGGGCAGCCAGACTGGTCCCACTCCAGTGAATGTACGTAGACGTACACATGCCAGCGTTTGTATCTGCATCCTCCTGGAAACACATTATGTCCCGTGTCAACATACACGTATGCTTCATAAAAGCAGAAATATTATTTTAGTTATGGACATAAATTAGAGACGTATTTGTAATACGTCAAACACAAACGTAATCCAGGACGAAATACGTTTGTCTTGAGACGTTATTGACAATGCAGTTTCAGGAAGATCCGATTGCTGATTTATGTTTTATTCACGTTCTAAAATTAACTTAATCTCAGAAAAACGCAATTTAATGGTAAAATAAAGCCAAAACTTTGAGCTAAAAGAGGCTAAAAGGCTCAGATGGTTTGAATGACCCCCCTTTACATTGTTGTCAGGCATTTGATGCATTTTGAATATGAAACATCTCCTAGTGAAGCTTTAACCTTGTGCTTTAACGACCAACATGACCTTCATTTAGATCCGTCATTGTGAATCATCGAGGAACAATCCGTTGGATGAATACAAATGTAATGTAAACAGAAATAGTTTTCCCTTTGAGGCCCTTTGTTGTGTTTCAAGGTAATCTCTGCTGCTAAAGCTCAAATGACTGACATGGAGTTATTATAATGTTGTGATGGATGTAAAAACAATGCTTCATACAGTATGTTTCATGAGACCCACAAAGCTGAACACATTGCTCAAGGGCACCTCAACAGCAACATTTAATGAGAGTCCACATCATCTGTCATGTGTCATCAGCATCATTACGTGGGCTCCACTTTGGAAATCACGCAGAGTTGCATCTTTTTTTACCTTTAAAAATAAATAAATAATCCGCAGCACATGACAGAGAGCTTTCAGTGTTTTCACGTCAAGAGAAAATGTGTTTTTATTATCTTTTCCCTGCAAAAGAGCCACAGAGTGCATTTCTCTGTATTCATCATGCATCATCTTACTCTGAGCAACATATGGCTATTAGTCAAAACCTTCCTGTGCTTAAGCCGAGTAGACAGCAAGAATTACATAACAGGTTTACTCACTGTTTCCATGTGTGTGCGTGTGTTTTATTACATTCCATATCCAAAAAGCTGTACACACAGGGGCCCTTGTTCATATTTAAAAAGGAGATATAAGACTGTAATGTGTCCCAACTTGTGCCCCTGGCAGCTGTATTTAACAAGCAGAGTGGATTTAATAATTTGTGCTAACAAATGTCTCGGTCGTCCTCGGCTGGCAGCTCTCCTCCGAAGAACCGCTCAAGGTTTGACTGCAAGATACCAGCTGTTAGACACAGTGCACTCATCTAACTGGACATTAACAACGTAAAACACATGACATCCTTCTGACTGTGTGTGTGTGTGTGTTTGTGTGTGTGTGTGTGTGTGCTAAGTGGTAAGACATGCTCTACAACTGCTCTAGTGAAAGGTTTCAGTTAGTAACGTGTCTCCATAAAGCAGGAACGCTGCATGACAACCTGTATTGACATTTTCTCTTTGTATCAACTGCAAAAATGAAAGGTGTGGTGAAGTGGTATGTGTGCCTGAAGGTCTTCACCAAAGAGAGGAAGAGTTGTTTTGTTCCAGAGAACTTCAACATTGACGCTGGTGTATTGTATCAGCGATTAAAATGGCCGATATCATTTGTCATCGGGAGCAAAGACTTCAGGTGGTGCAGCCTTCCTCTCGCCTTGAATTGGCGTAAAGCGTCGTTATCTGTCGGTGAACTGGATCACAGCAAAGAGGTGCACATGTGTTGGGCAGCGACCTCTGCAAACAACACAAGTACTTTGATATACCGGGTTAAATGTGTCATGGAAGACAAAAGAAAAAGCACATATACTGCAACTGCACACAAACATATCAAGTTGTTTATAAATGTAGGTGCAACATGGAAGGTTCAGGAAGAAGCCGTGTGTTAGATCACAGACACACTAAGCTGCTGGAAATACTGTTAAGTATAGCATGGGAGCATTCTTTGTCCATCAAGTTGTTTCATTCAGTCAGCTTTAAGGTGTATAGTCTGTGTTTGTCCAGTCAACCACATGAAGAAACTCATGTAATAATTCATTACTAAAGATGATTCCTGTAACATGTTTGGGTGAAACTGAGAACAGTCCAAGACAAGAAACAGGCGAGTATATGGACTGAGGGAAAACAAGAACGGGGCTGACAGGTGTTTCATGTCTTAGGTCGAGTGTCCAAAATGTTGTCAAGTGAATAATTAAGATAAAATAAGATAAATTGGGATGAAGAAGCTGAGGCCTGAGCTGCTGCACAGAGAGAGAAGCACCACTAACACATCCAGGCAAGTCAGCAAAACTATCTTTAGCCTGCGAGAGGCTTACTGTACAGTTTTGCTCCTGCTACTGTAAACATGTGTGTGTGTGTGTGTGTGTGTGTGTGTGTGTGTGTGTGTGTGTGTGTGTGTGTGTGTGTGTGTACGTGTGTACGTGTCGCCAGCCGTCCTCTGTTCAAGAACAACACAAAATTATAATTAAGGTGATGTGTGTTAGGGTGTTTGTGAATGTGAGAGAGAGAGGGAGAGAGAGAGAGAGAGAGAGAGGGGGGAGAGAAGAGAGGAGAGAGAGAGAGAGAGAGAGAGAGAGAGGGGAGAGAGGGACAGAGATGAGAGGAGAGAGAGGAGAGAGAGAGAATGGGGCTGAGATCGAGACGAGATATAGCTATATCTCTCTCCGCCTTTTTTTCTTTCTCGCTCTCTGTCTCTCTCTTTTCTCTCTTTCTCTTTCTCTCTTCTCTTTCTTTCTCTCTCTCTCTGTCTTTCTCTCTCTCTTTCTCTTTCTTCTTTCCCCTCTCCCCTCTCTCTCTCCCTCTCTCTCCTCTCTCTCTTCTCTCTCTCTCTCTCTCTCTCTTTTCTTTCTCTCTCTCTTTTTCTTTCTCTCTCTCTTCTCTTTCTTTTTTCCCTCTCAAAACTTCTCTCCCGCTCTCTCCCTCTCTCATCTCTCTCGCTCTCGATGAAGCGCTCTTCTCTTTCTCTCCTCTCTTCTCTCCTTCTCTCTCTCCCATAAGCTCGAGAGAGAGAGAGAGAGAGAGAGACATAGTAGATAGTGAATGCACATGTGCAGAGTGTGTGTGTGTGTGTGTGTGTGTGTGTGTGTGTGTGTGTGTTTTTTTTGCCGTTGCAGCGGAGGGGAATCCATCATCGTCAAGCTTCTATTGATGTGATTGTCAGACTCAGTGAGGACCGATCACACTGAGATGCTCCACAAAGCACTCACTATAATTAGACACACACACACACACACACACACACACACACACACACACACACATGTATCGTATTCCTGAATCTTTGACAACACATGCACATGCATACAAATGCTTTCAAATACACACACACACATACACACACACACAGCAGTGACATCATTCACTTCATAATGACTCAGCGGTTTGTCATTTTAACCAAAATAAAGTAACAGCTGTGACCGAAGTCACTTCTTGTTCTGTTGCACTATATTTACCTCACAACGTTTCATTTGAGCGTTCAAACTATAAGAGTAAAGTTTATGTTCTGCACGACTACGACACGGAGAAGTGAAACCACAGCTGTCACTGATGGCACAACACATGAGATGTTGCTGCCACTAAATAACAAACTGCTGAATGTTTGTTATGGGAAATGTTATTATGAATGTTGCTCAGTGGCGGATGGCTCGACTACCAAGTGATAATATAATATAAAGATTATGGTTGGTGAGTGTTTGTGTCTGGAAATGGATTGGTTTTTACGGACATTTTTAATTTACGCATAAAAACTGTGTGAAAACGCTAAATATTCCATATTTATATCCATTTTATTCACAGTTGCTTCCTTTCTTTTAATTTTTCTGTTTACATCTTTATCATCACACTCTACACGATGTCCCAGAAACATTTCTTGGGGAAAAAAGCAGAAAATAAATGGTTAAAAAGTGTAAATATTGCGTATTGTGTAGACTAGATATCGCAGGGGCTTACAAATGAGATGCCAGTGATTAATGAGATTATTCACACACACACACACACACACACACACACACACACACACACACACACACTCTCACACACACACACACACACACACACACACACGCATGCCTCAGCTGGTGAACATTGTATTAATGTAATGAG
This sequence comes from Cottoperca gobio, assembly GCF_900634415.1. NCBI lineage: Eukaryota > Metazoa > Chordata > Actinopteri > Perciformes > Bovichtidae > Cottoperca > Cottoperca gobio. Next base: position 1,307,601 of record NC_041364.1, read on the forward strand.
TATTATAACGCGTGTGTGTATTTATATATTATTTATCAGCGCTGCAGGTTTTCCATATATTACAAAGTAAAGCCAATAAGAAACGCTGCTGGTAGATTAATATTAACATTCCCACATTAAACATTAAAATACAGAAAAGTCTTGACAGTTGAATTACTGAGAGAACCAGTTTCATTTCCCCAGAGGAAAACGTCTTACAAATAGCAGCTGAAACAAAATATTAAAAAATACAAAATGTCCTGTGAAGCATAAAGAAGAGGAAGAGAAGGAGGAGGAGGAGGAGGAGGAGGAGGAGGAGGAGGAGGAGGAGGAGGAGGAGGAGGAGGAGATGACTCACATAGTGTACACTGTTTCTTCATTTTCCTCTGTTTTTATATTTGAGAGTCAAATTTGCAGAAGGCAGCTTCGGTTGCTCGGCCTCTTCGTCTGCGTCGGCTACATCTGTTCACTCTGCCCCTCGGGAATACAGCTGGGCTTCGGCCTCCATAGGACAATACAGAGGAGACGAGAGAGCGAGGCGCAGAATGAATGAGAGAGAGAGAGAGAGGAAGGATGAGGAGCTGAGGAGGAGGAGGAGAAAAAAAAGAATCATTTCTGCTTTCATAATCCCCACATGTCTTGCACACACAGTCCCAGAAGTCAGTGGCTTAATGTTGTTGTAATTTAGATGAATACACCACAGGGCCCGACGGATGTGCAGATGTTTGCTAAGATAAACCCAGTTCACTGCTGTTATTTTCACCAAGAGAAAAAACAGGTTTGACCCAGAAACTTGTAATTGGACAATTATAACCAAGCAAAGCAGAATTACAAATGTCCAGTCACATCTGCTGGTGCTGTGTAGCGGAGCGGGTAGAAGGAGGCACGAACACTGACTTAGTTGAGGCTCCAAAATACCAAAAAAATAAATGTTTAATAAATTTAGAAGCGGCTCCAAGAAATGGGAAATGTATTTCTTGACGTTTCACAAACATGTTTCTAATCAAAGTCTGCAGATGGAAGAGGTCGGTGTGGACGGACAAACACAGACCAAGAGACCAAAAGTCAATGTTGACTCATTAATTTACGTCTGTAACTTGAATTCTTTATATTGTGTGTTGAATTTACTCCTGTGTGATGCCTGTCAGTCAGTCAGCAGGGCAAGAACATTTCAATTCAATCAAACTCTGATCTCCAGTCAGTAAACTGTCTGATATAACTATAAAACAGGAACAGCTGTAATTACTATAACTGTCTACCTGTCTGTCTGTCTGTCATCGTCTGTCTGTCTGTCTGTCTGTCTGTCTGTCTGTCTGTCTGTCATCGTCTGTCTGTTTGTCTGTCTGTCTGTCTGTCTGTCATCGTCTGTCTGTCTGTCTGTCTGTCTGTCTGTCTGTCTGTCTGTCTGTCTGTCTATCATCGTCTGTCTGTCTGTCTGTCCATCTATCTATCTATATCTCTATCTAAGAGAGTCAGCAGCTGTACTTCTTCTCTCTGCACTGAGGGCAGACTGGAGCTGCAGTGACTCACTATCACCTCTAGAGGAACACGTGGTATTACAGGACATGACGGAGCGCAGCTAGCTGTTAGCATGCTAACTTCAGGAGATATCTCTGCAACACACAGACGTCATCAAGCAATCTGTTTGTAGCGAGGGTACAAATGTATGTGTTGTGTATGCATGTAATGCAATATTAGAATCACTTGAGATAGATATGTGGATGGACTTAAGGCAAATCTAAGATCTCCAACTCAAAGAAAACTTTCCTGTCAGATAGAGACGCATGAAACACACACACACACACACACACCGCCGTGTTAAACCTGAGGTCAGCAGCTGTGCATTAACTGATCGATGTTGGTAACTCAGAGGTAGCAGTGTGTCTGACATCAGCACTTGTCAGCTGGTTGAAGAGAACTGAAGTGACCCGGGATCAATCTGATCCTCACATCTGCGGTGCAAAGCATTCCCTTCATTCGCAACATCTAAAAACACGTGTGCTTAAGATGTTCGACTTACAGTCAGATAAAGTGACAGAAAGGTCTAACCTCATGGCTGCATTCAAAGCCTGTAATGATCTATTAGTAAGACCAACGTACGATGACATCCGGTGATGTCATCTATACTCAAGAGCAGGACGTCACACTGTCGGTGTGTCGGTCGGAGCACTCGTGTCACATTCGGAAGGCACATGATTCCAGCTCTTGAGTTTTCAAAAGATAAACTTTTATCCTTTCATCAAGCAAGTATCAAGGCTCCAGCGTCCCTTTGTCTTTGACTCAAGGAGAAAACTGCTTACAGACAAGAACAGCTGATGTACTTCTAACAGTTTATACTTGAGGTCAGCAGTCCTCACATGTCTGCACTACATCGAGGGCCACGTTGGGAGGAAACAAAGTTTTGAACCATAACTTTTATTATTTAAACTCTCTTCCTGTGAATGTTCATTCAAACCTTTTATGGGTAGCAAACGTGAAAAGAGCGCCGCTGTTGATTTGCCGATGTCATGTCTTTTATTGTCTCTCCGGGATTTCACAGACTTTGATTCTACGCCGCTGCACATTTGGATCCGTGTCTGTGCTAAAGAAGAGATGCATCACAGATAATGAGAAAACTGGAGACAGCGAGGATCAATTTCTCCTCCATTATGTGCGTTTCCTTCTTTCTGTGCTGAAACAGGCCAAAAACATGATTGTTTTATAAGTAGACATCAATCAAACAGACGACTGGCAGTGTCACTGCTGCTCCAGACACCTGAACATGTGCATCTGACTTGAAACTTTACTTTTGATTCTTCACTTTCCACAGTCTGAACTATCAGCAGCTGCTCTCACTTAAAGCTCAGATGTTCACTCTTTCAAAGTCTTTAATACAATACCTCACTTCTACCTCTAACGTAATGTCCTCCTCTGCTGACCTGCACAGCAGCAGATCTCACTATATCTCAAGATCAATAGAAGATCCATCTTGTCAGGCTTAAAGGAATGTTTGTGTCAGAACCATCAGCTCCAGGCTTCAGGAGAGGCTGCTGTGTTGTGTTATGAAGGCCAACATGACATGTGGGACCTCGATACCTCGTCTTCAGCCCCCCAATCCCGACTACAAGATGGCACCGCCCATATCCAACATTGGCTTTACTTTGTACAGTGGGAGGAAGTGGAGACGTGTTGCAACAGCATCCGTTAGGAGTGAAGAGAGCTTTTCTTCAGGAGAGCAAAGAACGACACTGAAGGCTTTTTTTCGCTTTTCTCCCGACTGACTTTAGCAAGAGTTTGATTTCCCAACTGGCTGCTTTGAAGAGAATTGGAAGGATCTGATTGTTTGGTTGAGTCAACCCGTGATAGACGGATGGTTCATCCAATCACCTGCCAAGAACTTTTTGTAAAAGGTGCCTCACCTTTTACAAAAAGTTTCAAAAGACGGCTTCTCATCCACAAACCTTCTCACTGTCAAGGAAATTCCCAGACAAGCCGGACCGTCCTGTGATTGCTTTGTGCCACAAACTGAATTCAATAATGTAAACACAATGGCTTATATAATAAATCCACTGCACAACTATAAATCTGCGTCCGGCGCAGAACCACCGTCACACAATGCAGAAGCATAAATTCCCCTTTGACAGGAGCCACCAGCACACTAGATAGAATATGATTCAGCTCGTCGTTATTGTTAGAATGCACAACTAAGTCAGCCGTGTTCCCCTTCCTCACATTTGGGTCGCAGGGACACATGGAGCGGCCGGACTTCAGAGTTCACAGGATCTGATGTAACTCCTCGCTGCGCTATTTCTGATGAGCCTCAAGGAAGAAAACCTGGCCTGCCTGTTGAGAGAAACAGACAAGTAGACGAGGACAAGCACATCATGTTGAGTTCTTACACTTCTGCTGCTGCAACTAACATTTATAAACCTGATGTGCTGAAATAATAAACATCGTTCCTTTTGCTCACGTTGTCAACATCTCAACGGACAAATGTGTTTTAGCGTATCATGTGACTCATATAGTAAATGCTGTTTGCTCTTCATTTGTATACTGTGAGTAACTTTGACCCTCTTCGTGTTTGCAATCACTAGCAGGTTTGCATGCAACCCTGCAGCACACAGTTAGTGTGCAGAGGCAGACGCTCTGACAAGGTCAAAGTTCATTTCACATTGTTCTGTCATTTGTCATTATTTTCCATCCACAGTATAAAATACTTAGTTATGTTCCTGAGGCGGACTTCATAGTTGCTGTATTACCTTATACAGTTACAGTTACGCTCCAGTTCAGGAGCATTCTTAGTTTTAAAAGATTATTAATGTTCCAAAGATGAAAAACATGATGATGGATGAAAATATGTACATTTGTTTTTCCAGCCTTGAAACCTGAATATCTGAGATCCCCATGCTTCAGACACGTTGTGGTTGTACAGGCTTATTACTCGTGTTATGTTGATATAGTCCAGGGGGGGGGACCTTTTTCCTATCAAGGGCCATTTTATTTTTTACAACATCCTTCGAGGGCCGTACTAATTATTGACATCATAACCTCTGCAATTGTTTTTAAGACACAGCTCATTCATTTCACTTTTCTTTCATGCTGTGCAAAAAAAAAAACTTTTGTATCCTGTATCTTCTGTTTTATTATAAGTCCTTTATTAGTCCCACAACGGGGAAATGTATCTCGTCACAGCAGAAGAACATATGAAGTAAAAAGGCAGTACACAATAATTAAATAGAATAAAACATAATATAAGTACCAAGTGATATAAATAAAGTGAGTATTGCACATGGCAGTGATAACTGCACAGCAGTGGTGGAACAGTGTGTTCTTGGTGGGGGGGTCTACCTCTCTATCTCTCCATGTTTGTATGTTCCGCTCTGCAGAGAGCTGCTTGTTGGGCCAAACTCCGCCGAAGAGCGTTAACTTTATCCAAACACTCGTCCTCTCAGCTCGTGCAGTTCGGCATGTCTCGTGCTGTAATGACGCTCGAGATTATTTTTCATCACAAACTAGACTACACTGGCCTTTAACTTCCACAGAGAAATAATCCTTCGCCCATTTCTCCTGGAACATTCCGCATCCAGCTTTCTCTGTTTTACACTCAGCGTGGCGAGTCAAATGGTCGGAGGTTCCCCACCCCTGATATAGAGTCAGTGGTCCAGACACACATGAGAGTCGACCATCAAACCAAACGTTCTGCAGGAACGTTTCTGTTTTCAGGAAAGTGAGAAAGTGTTTGCGTGATATCTTCAGAACAGACCGGTGGTTTAATCAAGCGCCGAGAAATTATGTTTAGATTAGATTTTTTTATTAAAATATTGCAGAAATGTTAATAAATGCATCTGGCAAGGCTTGATGGATGTATCTGCTGAAACATTCATTAACCACTTTAACCTTCAATATCCACTTTCACAACACAGCAGCCTCTTTTGCATTTAAAGCATGACTCGTGTGTTTATGGTTGTAACACTTAGTTCTGTGTTGTGTGTCTGACTTATGCAAGATTATTAGTTTATTCCTGTTTGGATGTAGATATATCAGAATGTAGCAGTCTGGTGTATTTTTATTTTACGATAATATGTAAATATATACTAAATGGTTTTGTGGCGGCCACAGTATATTCTACATTTACTGACTGAGAAGTTAATTCAGCAATATGAAATGTGTGTTACTAATTCTAAAAAAAGATTTTTTAATAAGTTGTAGGCCACAACTTGATTTATTAACACCATTAAATATGTGTTGCAGGTCATCTTAAGTGCAAAGCTCCACTGGGAAAGATTATGATTTGCACACGGGGGAAAAGCTAAAAGGCCAAACACAACGTTATCACTGTGTTTCAAATAAACAGCAAAACATTTAAAGCTGTAAAGGACACAATAAAAACTTCCAATCTGTTTTAATTAACTCCTTATCGAGCTGAGCAGTAACTTCGCCCTGCAGCCCTGAGGTGTGTAAGCAAAGCCACAAAGGCGCACAATTACAGAACAACGTAGAGATCTGCTCCCCAGACAAACCTCTACATACCGCTACATAATCCCAAAATGATTTTTGTTTCTCGTGTGTTTTGTTTTTTCTTGAGCACCTGAGGGAAATGTAATTGCATCCTCCTCCTGCAAATAATACAAGCAGACCGGCCTCTTGCATTATTCATCATGTCTAACGTGGAGCGTTGGATTTTTAAATTAGAGGTCATCCTGTGTTTGGGCTCCGGACGCTGTGGGAATTACCTGCAAGATGTGTGTGTGTGTGTGTGTGTGTGTGTGTACAGTATGTGTGAGTGTGTGTTTGAGGGTCTTTACTGTACATGTGTGCGTGAGTATATCCAAGCTTTGCTGTGTTTGAGTAGGATACGTGTGTGTGTGTGTGTGTTTAGTGGTGTGTTTGACATCTCCCTGGTGGGATTAAAGCTTCCTCTCTGTTTGCTGCAGAAAACTTCCATGATATTTACCCCTGGAAGCATATGGCTGTGTGACCTGACTCCTGTTCCAGACATCAGGTCGCTGTTCTGCTAATCTGTCTCGTCTGACCAGCCAAACACACAAGCGTCAAATACAGAAGCGCAGGAGATTTTCTTTATGTATTCTCAACGTGTGCTTTCTGTGCAGCTTCTTGTAGTAATGGTGGATAAATAATTGGCAGTAAATACAAAACAAATGAACTTACTAACTTTTCTTCTGGAGCTTTTAACCGCCTCTCCTACATCAGACATTAACATCTGGCAACTTGGCTCAGTCGCTGGCAACGTTAGCGACTGAGCCAACTGTGAGGAAGACGATTACATGCGACTGAAAGCTCTGTGAAAAGGTAAGTTGACTTTGAGTTAAGATTTCAATGTGTTGCAGTGTCAACTGCACTTTGTGTGTTGTGCTCAGTAGTAAACGTGTGAAGCACGAATGTCGACTCTTCGCCTTTTTTCATCGTATTTTTAGAAGCACTGCACTTCACATCCATTAATGTATACGTTGTCACAGCGACACACTTCCACACAGAGACGTAAACACACACCAGAACTGCACTACCTTCCTCTCCGCTCATCCTGCACATGTTTTGTATTCGGCATGCACGCACACATAAGAATCCTTTCCAGCTCTAAGCAGTAAGTAATGTCGCTATACGTTTCTCTGTCACCACACCCCTGAACATGCAGCGCTGCAGGACAGGCAGCGGTGGGTTCAAAGCGATGCTGCGGGTCGTTTTCTCATTTTGGATTTAATCAAAGCAAACTATGAAAACGTGCAGAATCATGGATGCAATGCTGACGAGCCCTGAGTCTGCCCGAGTCAGGCAGCTGTATTCTTCTCCCTCTGGACTGAAGCTCACTATGCATCCTCTACATGACGGGCCGGAGCTGTCAGCTAGCATGCTAACTTCAGTAGATATCTCTGCAACACAACACACAGACATCTTTAACGTGAACACTGTCACCTCTTCACACTCTGCTGATAAAGTTACTTCATTGTTTTAATGTTTTAATGCAGATCTTACACATTGCACCTTTAAACTGAACCACCACGACTTGGAAGAGGACACAATCCCTGCTAGTAGTCCCGACAGGCTGCAGCATTTACTATAACTTTGCTTTATAATGAGGACAGTCTCACACATACGTGCATAAACATGAAACACACTTTCTCACATGCAAAATGTCAATCCTCGTGTGCAAATGCACACATACTTATACCACCTTATTGTTGTAAATCGTTTTCTGTCACAATGATGGCAATTATTTAGTGGATGTTGCAGGAATAACCTAATTAAAATGTTGGCATTTGGCATTATTGAACATTCAGTGTGATATGCAATATAATCTCAAAGAGTCTTTGAGCATGATGCAGGAGAGGAGGTTGATGTCTTCACATTCACTGCAGGAGAAGAAGCCAACAAACATTCACAGCTCTGATTGGTATAATGTAGGTATCTGATACACTCTGGGAACTATAACAACATGAACAAATCAATCCAGCAAATCTAGAAATGAAACATATCTTCCCTCATCTGCATCCACACACATATACAGATGATGTGTCTCTGATGTTTCTCTATTCCTACATCCCTGTGTTTTCCGTCTCCTTCCCGTCCCTATGTCCCGACAGAGCAGCGAGTGTGTGAAGTGCGATGTCAGAACCTCCCGCTGCTCGTCGATCATGATTTTCCTGCTAGAGCTCTCAATAACTCAGCAGGCCCTCATGCACCATGAGAGCGCAATTAGGTCGACTGACAACTGCATTTTTCTCCTCAGGAATAAAGTGGAGCGACCCGTTGGTATTAATCTCAATGGAGATTTTGACTGATGTAATGAACGGATGGTTTCACGCTGAGCTCGGCGCCGCTGTGTGGTCGCCTGCCGTCCTTTAACCTGAAGTGAGAAAGAGGATCTGAAGGAAGGAATGAAAATGTTGAAACTGGGTCAGCTGCACTTAAAGGTTGGCGCACACCAAAGTAAAGGTCACATATTCTTTTTTTAAATGTCCACGACGTGAACACAGAAGATGAAAAATGTTACTGAGGTAAAGGTGGCACTTTGGAGAAGGGAGACTTTTATCATGTATGATATTTACCTCCAACGAAAGGAGCTTTAACCCTTTAAACACTGGGCTGTTTGGATGTTCACAGTTACTACAGGCTTGTGTTAACTAGGCCCAGTATTCACAGGAATTCTGTCTATATCAGTCTTATGCAACGTTTCCATGGAGCTGGTGAGTTAGCAGCGAGCTACAATTGAGTTTGTAAGTCTGGTGAACCTGCACCATAAAAGGCCAAGCTGCATTAGCTGTGAGCGCTTCCCGTTTGCTCGGTAAGCATGAATGTACTGAAGGCGAGCGTTGACATTGATGGACATTGGAAAGAATGGGTCACGCTGTGTCCACATGTATGTGTATGTCATGCCTTCTGGTTTGACTGAGTCATGACAATGAAATGAAGAGTAAATGTATTATTTCAGTTCATTGTACAATGTCCCATCATGTTACACATCACTATGTTTAATGCTCTGTCCTCCAGAGGACATTTTGTTTTTGACCAACCTGTGCTCCTGTGGCTGTAGCTGCTGTACGTTGTGTCCCTTAAAAAAAGGACATTCTCAGCATTTCAAAGATATGAACTCAGTGGGCAGATGGGAGCTCATGGTAACTCTTACTGGTGTTAGAAATAATAATAATAATAATAATAATAATAATAATAATAATAATAATAATAATAATAATAATAATAATAATAATAATAATAATAATAATAATAATGACTTTATTAAACACACAAGAGAAAAGAGAAGGTCCACGGCATACAAAATAACAAAAATACAATAAATTAATAAAAACATTTCACACATATTAATACATAAGCAGCTGCATCATATCAAAAAGACAAAACACTTTTAGAAATGTCACACTTTCCAACAACAGAGGAAATGTCATTGTTATAACTTGTTGGTGTTGCTTAATGTAACATTCAGAAATGGAGAGTTGTATGTGATGAATGAGTTTATGAATGGTTTGGAGTTAATTACATAATTAATTGTATTGTTTATATTTACATTTGTTCTGTTTTTGTTGGTGCTGTGTCCTTACACCTATGTACAGTAAGACACACACACACACACACACACACACACGCAGCATATAGACTTAAGTACTGATTGAGTTCTGAGCAGTTTTTAATAACCACAGGTCTGGATTTGATAAGACTGAACTATGAATAATCAGAAAGCTTTCTAGTTTGTTTGGTTTGACCTCAACTGACAGAAAGGACGACAGCGAACATTAAGATGCTGCTGATGACTCGTCAGTCTAACAGGTGGTGCGGCAGCAGCTAACAGGTGTGTAACAGGTGGTGCGGCAGCAGCTAACAGGTGTGTAACAGGTGGTGCGGCAGCAGCTAACAGGTGTGTAACAGGTGGTGAGGCAGCAGCTAACAGGTGTGTAACAGGTGGTGCAGCAGCAGCTAACAGGCGTGTAACAGGTGGTGCGGCAGCAGCTAACAGGTGCGGCAGCAGCTACGGCGTGCGGCAGCAGCTAACAGGTGTGTAACAGGTGGTGCGGCAGCAGCTAACAGGTGTGTAACAGGTGGTGCGGCAGCAGCTAACAGGTGTGTAACAGGTGGTGCGGCAGCAGCTAACAGGTGTGTAACAGGTGGTGCGGCAGCAGCTAACAGGTGTGTAACAGGTGGTGCAGCAGCAGCTAACAGGCGTGTAACAGGTGGTGCGGCAGCAGCTAACAGGTGCGGCAGCAGCTACGGCGTGCGGCAGCAGCTAACAGGTGTGTAACAGGTGGTGCGGCAGCAGCTAACAGGTGCGGCAGCAGCTACGGCAGCAGCTAACAGGTGTGTAACAGGTGCGGCGGCAGCTAACAGGTGCGCCAGCAGCTAACAAGCATGGCAGCAGCTAACAGGTGTGCCAGCAGATAACAGGTGTGTAACAGGTGGTGTGGCAGCAGCTAACAGGTGCGGCAGCAGCTACGGCAGCAGCTAACAGGTGTGTAACAGGTGCGGCGGCAGCTAACAGGTGCGCCAGCAGCTAACAAGCATGGCAGCAGCTAACAGGTGTGCCAGCAGATAACAGGTGTGTAACAGGTGCGGCAGCAGCTAACAGGTGTGTAACAGGTGCGGCGGCAGCTAACAGGTGCGCCAGCAGCTAACAAGTGCGCAGCAGCTAACAGGTGCAGCTCAGAAGCTGAAACTCATGACTGTGCAGCTCAAACACATTTCAACACAACACGCTCAATTTCATTGAATGTATTTAGATTTCTTTTTTTTTGACTGGCCACCAGGAGACTTCCCAACTTCCAGCTGATTGGCCCAAAGTGTCAGACCAAAGACTTGCAGACTGGCTTTTCCATTCAGCACATTAAACTCTTTTTTTAATTGCTTTTGTTAAAAACTAATGAATGGCCTCAACACTGCATGTAGGAAAGCAGGAGATGTAATGAATGGACATAATATTTAAAATAAAGAGCCAGTCCAGTCCTGCACACACAAATACAAAATAAAAGAAATAACTAGAATTCCTTCAACATTTTGTATTAGTTTTTTAAACCTAAACTGGATCTGCAGCATGAAAGCTTTACAGCAAACATGCAGAGAAACGTGCGCCCGTTTCAGAAGGAGCAGGATGACGAGGTTTCCACTGTTGTCCAGTGCACATAGTCTTCAGAAAGGGATAAATGCTGTGCTCTGCCAGTGTGTAGAACATTTAATCTTACCTTTCATGTCCATTTAACTTTTTAAGCTTTTCAAATTTGATACATCATCATTATGGAAAAGGATTTGCTAACTTAATGAGAAGTGTCCGATATGCAGCGTTGCTGCAGGAAGAACCAGTGAACAAGATGTTTACTGTGTGTCATTAATAATGAGGAAGGCTCTCTCTTTGTGCTCACTTTACTCTCACATGGTGTGTGAGAGGAGTAAATCAAGCGTGGACCTCATCATTTGATTTCTTTATTGTAAAGAATTATGAAAATGACAGCTTTATTAGTTAGCACTGCTCGGTGGTGAGACAACTCAAATCACGTCAAACAAACATGAACAAAACTATTCAGTTAAAATATATCTGCTGCAAATCACATCTTAAAAACAAAGTTCCTTTTGAGTTTTTTGCCTTTGATATTGATTAATGTTCAGATCCTGGTAACTTTGTTTTATCTGATGCAACTCTGAAAGTATTTTCTCCCGACTCTGCTTTTGTTTAATCTAACTTTGAATCTTTTTAGTTTTGTGATCTTGTAAAGCGCTGTGAGCGCTCTGGTTCATTCTGGAAGTTAAGCAGCTGAATGCTGAATCGGCTCATCGCTCCATTTCCAGCTGCACACCTGAGGAAACTCCCGGTCGGCTCGTGAGGAGCAGGTCGCAGAAAGCAGGTAGCTGCAGGTTATTCTGGCTGTCTGACATTTCAACCAACCGTGGAGAGAAGCAGCCAGCCGTCTCAAGGACAGCCGGGCTGACGCATGCGAGAGGAGAAGACAAGCAGGGGCCGAGGGACAGAAAGACAAAGGCAGAGAGAGAGAGATTTGGTGTTGGAGACAGAGAAGAAGGGGTGGAGAGCGGTAGACTGAGAGTAAAGAGAGAGAGTGCAGCAGTACAATTCATCAGTCTGGCTAAATTAAGCAGATTGCTCAATGTGGTCCCCTGTGTGAATATGAAGAAATGTGCCTCTTAATGTGATTGCCAGTGGAGGCCACGCCATAACTCAAGGTTGAGGTTGGATGATGCCAGTGTGTGTGTGTGTTGGGGGAGTGGAGGATTATACGAGGACATTTACAATGTGATGATGCCAGGCGAGCATCAAGGAGAGCGGACGCTCGGGCCAGTCAGCAGCTTCACCTTGTTGGAGGCAGAGCAGGCCAGCGAGCCACGCTTACTGCTAATAGCACTGCAGCTAGCTAACGCTGCTCAGTCTACAGGCGTGTTCACACTGAATTACATATACACATACATATTACATATATTCACACATGTATGTATACATATATATAGATATATATATCTATATATATATGTATACATAAATGCGTGAATATATATACATATATATATATATATGTGTATATATATATACATATATATATATATATATATATATACATAACTGTATATATATACATATATATATATATATATATATATATATATATATATATATATATATATATATATATATATATATATCTATATATACACACAGTTATGTTATGTTATGTAGAGTCCTTTACTCAGATTAGTGTCCTTTACTCAGGTTAGTGTCCTTTACTCAGGTTAGTGTCCTTTACTCAGGTTAGAGTCCTTTACTCAGGTTAGTATACTTTACTCAGGTTAGTGTCCTTTACTCAGGTTAGTGTCCTTTACTCAGGTTAGAGTCCTTTACTCAGGTTAGTATACTTTACTCAGGTTAGTGTCCTTTACTCAGGTTAGAGTCCTTTACTCAGGTTAGTATACTTTACTCAGGTTAGTGTCCTTTACTCAGGTTAGTGTCCTTTACTCAGGTTAGAGTCCTTTACTCAGGTTACTATACTTTACTCAGGTTAGTGTCCTTTACTCAGGTTAGTGTCCTTTATTCAGGTTAGTATACTTTACTCAGGTTAGTGTCCTTTACTCAGGTTAGAGTCCTTTATTCTGGTTAGTGTCCTTTACTCAGGTTAGTGTACTTTACTCAGGTTAGTGTACTAGTTAGTCTTACTCAGGTTAGAGTCCTTTACTCAGGTTAGAGTCCTTTACTCAGGTTAGTGTACTTTACTCAGGTTAGTGTACTTTACTCAGGTTAGAGTCCTTTACTCAGGTTAGTGTACTTTACTCTGGTTAGTGTACTTTACTCAGGTTAGTGTCCTTTACTCAGGTTAGTGTCCTTTACACAGGTTACAGTCCTTTACTCAGGTTAGTGTCCTTTACTCAGGTTAGTGTCCTTTACACAGGTTACAGTCCTTTACTCAGGTTAGTGTCCTTTACTCAGGTTAGTGTACTTTACTCAGGTTAGTGTCCTTTACACAGGTTACAGTCCTTTACTCAGGTTAGTATACTTTACTCAGGTTAGTGTCCTTTACTCAGGTTAGAGTCCTTTATTCTGGTTAGTGTCCTTTACTCAGGTTAGTGTACTTTACTCAGGTTAGTGTACTTTACTCAGGTTAGAGTCCTTTACTCAGGTTAGTGTCCTTTACTCAGGTTAGTGTACTTTACTCAGGTTAGAGTCCTTTACTCAGGTTAGTGTACTTTACTCAGGTTAGTGTACTTTACTCAGGTTAGAGTCCTTTACTCAGGTTAGTGTCCTTTACTCAGGTTAGTGTACTTTACTCAGGTTAGTGTCCTTTACTCAGGTTAGAGTCCTTTACACAGGTTACAGTCCTTTACTCAGGTTAGTGTCCTTTACACAGGTTACAGTCCTTTACTCAGGTTAGTGTCCTTTACTCAGGTTAGAGTCCTTTACACAGGTTACAGTCCTTTACTCAGGTTAGTGTTGTCCTTTACTCAGGTTAGTGTCCTTTACTCAGGTTAGAGTCCTTTACTCAGGTTAGAGTCCTTTACACAGGTTACAGTCCTTTACTCAGGTTAGTGTCCTTTACTCAGGTTAGTGTCCTTTACTCAGGTTAGTGTACTTTACTCAGGTTAGTGTCCTTTACACAGGTTTTCATCTCATGCAATTAGAATTGTATCTTCTAAAGGTGTATTGCATTAGCCAATACAGCGACTGCACACGTTAGCTAGCATGTAGTTGGTGTGTTTGTGTGACGGTAGCCTCAGACTTGTTTCAGTACGTTGCATTGATTATGCTTTGTTATTTTTTGCTCTGCAGGAGTTTTTTTCTGCCACTGTCGGCTATTTGTCAGAGTAGTCGACAAACTAAGAGTCAACTCAGCACTCTGTGAAGACTCTTCATCGGTCCCTCTGTTCATTCTGAGCCATCAAACGTAGTGTGATGGCACGGATCAGCTGCTCTGGTTGTGTCCACATGGTAACCTGAGCATGGCCTTGAATGGTTAGAATAGATCGTCAGGCAGCGAGTCTCGGAGTTCTGCAAATCCAGGGTTACCGACTATACACAGATATACATCTCGACATGAACATTTGCTCTCCCATCCAGCTGCCTTTTACAGTTATGGTAAAGAATAATGAATCACGAAAAGGGTCATAATATAGAAGAATATCACCGTTCAGTGCTGGTTAGCTCTAACATGAAGAACATAAGTGCTTGTTGCTTTGTTGAGGAAAAAGAATTACAGCAGAGATTAGAAGAAAAACTCACAGGTTCACATTTAATTACGGTATTTTACTCGTCCTTGTTTTCAGTGAGGTTTATGTTCATTTGCTGAAACTACTTTGTGTTCCTGCTTGTCTCCCCTGTGTAACTGTTTCCTGAGAATGAGCTGCGTGTCTGTCTGTTAGTGTGGGAGTACGTGCTGCAGCTTATTTGCATCATAAAATCTTTTCATTTAATGAGATTTCCATGAGGCGGGAGAAATAACAGCCGAGGAGACTTCTGGATTACCCTGAAACGTGCACAGTTAGCAGAGGATTGGGGAAGGATGTGAGTTATTAGGGACGTCCCGCAGGTACAATGTTGACTGATACAAGTCTGCACCTCTGTAGGAAAGTCTGAGGCATGCCTGTGGTGTCTGTTTGTCCCTCGTGCTGCATTCACAGTCTGCACCACCGTCCATTCAGAGTCTGCCAGGCAGTAGGTTCACATAAAACTATAAATTGCCAAAAATGTTTCATGGGAAATGTAATGCCAGTCGGATATTTTTAGCATGTCTACACAACGTCTTAATGCGTCATAACGAGTCTACAGGATTTGTCAGCAAATATTCCTGCAGCTGAGAAACGGTTTGACGGACGCTTTTGGGTTTCGACATGTTGTTAATCACCGGGTGTCACAGATACATGAAAGTATTTGGATATATTTACTATAATCCAGGGCGGGAATATTTGTCCTCTTCATTTTGTTTGGCGTAATTATAAAGTGATAGAACATTAAGCTCGTTGACTCAGCATTGTTATTATAAAAGCATTAAATAAAAGTCTTAAAACAATGTTTAATTACTCATGACAACTCCAAGGACGTCTGTCACATGACTTCATTCAAACATCAAACTATTAAGGCTTTTGAATGTATGACCCTGTTATGAAAACTGAAATACATATTAAAAGATGTGAAGAAGAGAGCGGACTTTAACATGAGTTATATGTGCAGGTCAGGAGGGTATTTAACTAAATCAGAGTAAGAGTTTTCTTGATAGAGAGCCAAACTCCTTCGCAGAACAACCTGTGTTGTGGCTTCATTACATTCTGTTGTGTTCTGCAGGAGTCAGTGCAGGAAAGGTTTTATGTTTCCACAATGGACTTTGCTCTAAGGAATTGAAACCAAAAACGTTTATTTTTACAATTGTTGGATGTTTTAGGAAATCATTTCAGATGAACTCTCTGAAGAATCACATAATGTATTCAACCACAGGAAGAGAAATAACATGCACCAAACAACCAAGTGGGCACAGAAATGTGCAGCACTTCACTAATCGCTGGTTATCAAAGTGGTAATTCTAGAGCGGCTCTCTCTCTCTTATGAATGACGACCTGATAAATTGGAGGTGATGGTAATTGGGACATTTGCAAAAAGAAAAACTGGGATGAGGCGCCGTCTTGTTAGTGTGCAGAAGAAAACAGAAACTGAATCACTTGACAAACGCAGCCCAGTCT
This sequence comes from Cottoperca gobio, assembly GCF_900634415.1. Classification (NCBI taxonomy): domain Eukaryota; kingdom Metazoa; phylum Chordata; class Actinopteri; order Perciformes; family Bovichtidae; genus Cottoperca; species Cottoperca gobio. Next base: position 1,323,741 of record NC_041364.1, read on the forward strand.
GTCACTGACCGGGAGGAGAAAAACAGCACCAACGTTTAATGAGAAACATCAAGCGGGGGCTTGTTTGACGAAAGAAAACATCGTTTTGTCCGACCGCAGGCGGTTTTAAGACCACTACGCTTCCAAGAGCATCCTCCAAAGGACGGTCACACACACACACACACATGAGTAGGGAACAACAATGTCACTTGCCCTTCCTATCTATTCTTAGTTTCAGTGTCTGTCTCCATCTTTAAGGCTTAGGCTCAAACAATGTCACCTTGCTAATTGGCTGGACACAAGTAACTCAAACAGTAGTTACAAATATCCTCCTCTGTTGTCATCATACTCGTACAGAATAAAGATGATTATATGCAGAACAAATACATGTTTGCAAGGATTTTAAGAACAAACATGTAATTAGGACGGAGACCAGGAGCTGCAGCAGTTTGCAGGGAGAAGTCATCTTCATGGCTAAAGTAAAACTAAAGTTAACTGTTGGTATGAGATGACACACAACATGTAGTTCCCCGTATAGAAGTCACTTTGTGAGGCCAAACACCCGACTGGATATCCTCCCTGAAGGCGCTGAGATTTCCCACAGATGACTTCAATGCAAATACAGATGGGCAAATATTTTCTATTTTGCGGTGGTACAGTACGCCAGTCTACTTCCTGCTTTTTCCATAAAATTAAACATAGATTGTTTCCATCTGTTTGAACAAAAGAAAACAATCTTGTAATTTGCATGGGGTTAACCGTCTTCTTCAACAGAATCATTTTTGCCATCCAGCGTAAACATTAATTTGGTGATTTGCAGATAAAATGAGAAGTGAAAGCTTTTTTTTGTTGTTTAAATTGCGTTCAAAAAGAATATTGCACATTAAAATAGTGGAAAAGAGAATTAGATACGGGTGACTGTCTAAAAAACCCTAATTGTCCCACCCAGAGGCCGTAAGGCCGACATTATTGCCGTGTCCTTTACAAGAATATAGTTTTGATTGAGTATAACTATGGCAGACAGAATGAAGAAAGAAATTTAAATAAATTGTGGGTGGTGGTGAAACAGATCCCGAAAACAAGTTCATTTTAAGATATACTGCTTTCTGTGTGTCAAGTTTAACCGGCAGTACTATCTAAAGAGTACATATGTGGCTTAGTATGTATGCTAACCGCTAAAGTACTATTGTAATTAGTATGTAGACTATACTGTAGATAACAAGTATGGATCTGGGACACAGACAATGACTCTTTTAAATTCCAGCCTTAGTGACTTTGAAGCCCCTTCACACTAATGTTACACCCACACAGGTGTTTCACTTCCTCTGCCTGATTAGACCCCCCCTCAGGACTGTGAGGGTGAGTACACACAGTACATGATTGACATCTCTCCCACTTTCCTTTTCCACTTGTTTTGAACCTTTGAGCGTACGCCTTCATCTTTGTTGCAGGTCTTTCTCACAGCAGACATGTCGACTGGTCATAGTAGGTGTTACTAATAACATTAGAGACGGCTCAGTCCCAGTAAGCCATGGCAGAGTGACAGTGAGCCAGCACATTGTACCTACACATTGAAGCAGCTAAATGATATACAGCCATTAATAATTGTATTAATTACACTTGTGCTTTTCCTGCTGTGACGTCAAATGTCTGCAGGGAAAACAGAAACAAAATGAAACCTCCATCCACCAACTCTGGTTTTATTCAAAATGAACCGTTGGGTAGAAGTGGCTCGACGAGCTGTTTTCCTCTCTGTGTCTCTCTCTGACACCATCTGTGTATTAATAGCTCACTGAACGAGTCTATGCTGAGTGACGGAAATCGGGGAAAAAAACGTTTAAATTAGGCCTTTTAGATCTAATAAAAGTGACGATTCAGCAATTGGATTGTCAATTTTTCACCTCAATATTGTTGAGAGACAGAGTTTGGCAGACTGCTGAGGTGAAATAACTGAAAGTTTACTACTTTATTTTCCTTGTTTCCAAATCGGGGGACAGGAAATTGTGTGCATAGGATTGTGGGTGTTTTAGAAGCGTGGAGGACACATGCATCCAGGGAAACCCTCTGAACCAAGGACTCAGTCCTCGCTAGTCGGACATTGGAACGCTGCTTTGGCTGGATTTGATGACGTAGCCTCCTGGAAATTCAGCTCTTCAAGGATTCTTCCTTGAATTTGAGAAGCACTCTATACAGTATCGCAGAGAGCGAGCGAGATCTATTTCCTGCAGTGCCGTCTTCGTGCTGTAGTTATATCTTCTCACCATGTCGGATCCATTTCAGATATCTTTCCCTCTGACTGTTAGAGCACTGCCTCCTATAGCAGCCTTCGATTATCTGCTCTGATATGAAAAATGTTCAAGTTCAGGCCTCTCCTAAAGTCTTCCTCTAAAGACTGTGAGAGTGGACATGATGACCTTTAGTAATAGATAAATGTTGCAAAGGCACTGCTTTCATTAGGAAGCGGGTGCTATTGATCCGTCCTGCAGGCCTGCTGCTGAACATTGTCTTTACTCGGACCGTCTGCTCGCCTTCCAGCGGCAAACTGAACATTTAAGTGAAGAACGACAGCCTGTTATGGATAGTAGATGATTCTACTGAGCAGGCAGCAAACAGAAATACACACAATGAACATAAATATATGGGTGAACACACACAGAGCACGTATTGTAGCCTATAGTACAGTTTACGCTGTCAGACTCTTCAATCACGACTGCTCTCAGTGGAACAACTCCTGAACTCAAAGTCAATCATACCACTCAACTGTGAACCTTTTGCATTACTTTCTTTGCATCAAGGGACTTCACATGTTTTACTTTCCTGCTGCAAACTCATCTGCCAGCCTAACCAGAGGTAGTCAGCTTCAGTCCAAACTATATTTAGTTTATATTGGTTAAATAACTTGATGTGATATATTACTGCAAATCTGAGGTCTGTGTGACAATCTGTCCAATTTCTCAATCTCAGCATAATCATTACAGGAGAAGCAGGCAATACCTGACAAGAATGTTGATTTCAAACTATTCAGCAAAATCCCAGATTACATTAATTGAAATCATAATTTTCTAGAAATGGCACTTTTTACAATATCTTCAAATGGCAACTATAGTTAGGAAGACACAGCAGCCATGTTAAATAACATTTATGGTTAGGGTTTGGCAAATTAAACACTGTTATGGTTTAGGGAGGATTGTGGTTAATGAGACATGAATGTAAACTGCTGGTCTATTGGCTTCAGTGCAGGACTTTATTGTCCCTTGAGGGGAAATATGGTTTACTGTCCAGGGCAAAACACATAAAATACAAGGATGTCAACACAACAGTTAAAGCGAACAACCAAACACTTGTATTTCCTTCTGGATCTGAATCTCCTTCTTGACCTATATCTCCTTCTAGACCTGTATCTCGCTCTAGACCTATATCTCATTCTAGACCTGTATCTCCTTCTAGACCTGTATCTCTCTCTAGACCTGTATCTCCTTCTAGACCTATATCTCCTTCTAGACTTGTATCTCCTTCTAGACCTGTATCTCCTTCGAGACATGTATATCTCTCTAGACCTGTATCTACTTCTAGACCTATATCTCCTAGACCAGTATCTCCTTCTAGACCTATATCCCCTTCTAGACCTGTATCTCCTTCAAGACCGGTATCTCCTTCTAGACCTGTATCTCCTTCTAGACCTATATCTCCTTCTAGACCTGTATCTTCTTCTAGAATTGCATCTCATTATAGACCTGCATCTCCTTCTAGACCTATTGTATATCTCCTTATAGACCTGTATCTCTCTCTAGACCTGTATCTCCTTCTAGACCTGTTGTATATCTCCTTCTAGACCTGTATCTCCTTCTAGACCTATATCTCGTAGACCTGTATCTCCTTCTAGGCCCATATCTCCTTCTAGACCTGTATCTCCTTCTAGATATGTATCTCCTTCTAGATATGTATCTCCTTCTAGACATGTATCTCCTGCTACACATGCATCTCATTATAGACCTGTAACTCCTTCTAGACCTATATCTCCTTCTAGACCTATATCTCCTTCTAGGCCTGTATCTCATTCTAGACCTGTATCTCCTTCTAGATCTGTATCTCCTTCTAGATATGTATCTCCCTCTAGACCTGCATCTCAATCTAGGCCTGTATCTCGTTCTAGACCTGTATCTCCTTCTAAACCTATATCTCATTCTAGACCTATATCTCCTTCTAGACCTGTATCTCCTTCTAGACCTGTATATCTCTCTAGACCTGTATCTACTTCTAGACCTATATCTCCTAGACCAGTATCTCCTTCTAGACCTATATCTCCTTCTAGGCCTGTATCTCCTTCTAGACCTGTATCTCCTTCTAGGCCTGTATATCTCTCTAGACCTGTATCTCCTTCTAGACCTATATCTCCTTCTAGACCTGTATCTCCTTCTAGAATTGCATCTCCTTATAGACCTGCATCTCCTTCTAGACCTATTGTATATCTCCTTACAGACCTGTATCTCTCTCTAGACCTGTATCTCCTTCTAGACCTGTTGTATATCTCCTTCTAGGCCCATATCTCCTTCTAGACCTGTATCTCCTTCTAGATCTGTATCTCCTTCTAGACGTGTATCTCCTGCTACACATGCATCTCATTATAGACCTGTAACTCCTTCTACACCTATATCTCCTTCTAGACCTATATATCCTTCTAGGCCTGTATCTCATTCTAGACCTGTATCTCCTTCTAGATCTGTATCTCCTTCTAGACGTGTATCTCCTGCTACACATGCATCTCATTATAGACCTGTAACTCCTTCTAGACCTATATCTCCTTCTAGGCCTGTATCTCATTCTAGACCTGTATCTCATTCTATACCTATATCTCCTTCTAGACCTGCATCTCCCTCTAGACCTGTATCTCCTTCTAGACCTGTATCTCCTTCTAGGCCTGTATCTCATTCTAGACCTGTATCTCATTCTATACCTATATCTCCTTCTAGACCTGCATCTCCCTCTAGGCCTGTATCTCATTCTAGACCTGTATCTCCTTCTAGACCTGTATCTCATTCTAGACCTGTATCTCCTTCTAGACCTGTATATCCTTCTAGACTTGTATCTCCTTCTAGATCTGTATCTCCCTCTAGACCTGCATCTCAATCTAGGCCTGTATCTCGTTCTAGACCTGTATCTCCTTCTAGACCTATATCTCATTCTAGACCTATATCTCCTTCTAGACCTGTATCTCATTCTAGACCTGTATCTCACTCTAGACCTGTATCTCCTTCTAGACCTGTATCTCCTTCTAGACCTGTATCTCATTCTAGACCTGTATCTCCTTCTAAACCTATATCTCCTTCTGGACCCGTATCTCCTTCTAGATCTGTATCTCCTTCTAGATCTGTATATCATTCTAGACCTGTATCTCCTTCTAGACCTGTATCTCCTTCTAGACCTGTATCTCCTTCTAGATCTGCATCTCCCCTTTAATGTTTTGCTATTTTAAACTACATTGCTATGAAGTTTGAGTTTGAGTTTGACTCAATCATTGTACATTATTCATTAAAAGATTACAAAATTAAAATGAATACATTTGAAGACAAACAGACTCATAAATCTGACGAGCACTTGTCTGCCCCTGGTGTCCGCTCCAGGACAGATGCTCTGTTGGAACAAAACGCTTGTGCAGAGATCCATAAAGTATCACATTAAACACAATCACGGGCAGATGGTATCCTGCATCCACACTCTGAGCAACACAATTAACAAATCAATGGAATCCATTTACAGAAATACATCCGGCTTGTTGACTCACAAACGTTGGTGAAACTGTAGTCTGCCCATTTTCACAGAGTATGGTTATCGAAACGATGACGAGTTGTAATAAACCGAAAGCTGTCGGACGAACAAAGTGTCCGAGCATTAATGTGATTTGTTTGCAGCAGTGAATTCAAAGTTTGACAGCATTTGAAAGTGTCTTAATAAATATTAGTGGGAGTATTGAGGCAGCCTGAGGGTTCTGATGTGAGATGACTGAGTGTGATTCTCTTTCAGGTTGTCTGTCGAGAGTTTCTCCATCAGGGATTTGCACCATCACCTTCCAGTCACACAGCTGTTGGTCTGAGCTGCTCCACTCCCTCCTCCCTTTGCACCACTTTCTGCAGTGATGGGTCATCTGGGTGGGTCGCCCCACTCCAAACAACGGCTGAAGCCAATTACAGCCTGCTGCGACTATAAATAACCCCCGCAGCACTTCACTGTGCATTTACATAAAGAGCTATAATGGCTATGTAATGGTTTAAATATGCATCACGCTTCCTTTGCAATTCCACTTTGCACTTCCCACTTTCCACTGAATTATAAAAAGAAAATTGTCCTCTTGGAAAGCCGGTATGTGTTTCTGTTTCTGTTGTGGTGGCCAACAAAGACAACTCTGAAATGATAATAATAGAAACTAGAAGGGGATGTGGGGGAGTGCAGACCTCCATCAAGCTGGATCTCACAATGTTAACGAGAATGAAAAATAACGTGTGTGTACTCCCCGTGAGTCGGACCCGCTCCAAAATGTAATGAGTTCTTCCTTAGCCCGCGCTACACCCCTCCAACAAGCAATATGAAAATCGGGGAAGTAGTTTTTCTGTAATCCTGCAGACAAACAGACAAACAAACCGAAGCAACAACAACCTCCCTCACAGAGGAACGCAGGAAGATCTTCCACGCATCACGTTTTTGCAGAATTTGAAATGAAAAGATTAAGATAAAAACATTTTGAGGTTTGGACTGAGGGCTGAGCAAAATATGTGAAATATTTTCCAATAAACTGATTATTTTGTATATACAGTATGTCGCAATAACAAAAACTGTATGCAAAATAAAACTCATCATATCGTAGTCTTAGCGAGTCTCCTAGCAACTAAAGCAGAGCAAATCCTTATTTCCTGTATTTTGTTTAATATTACCTTCTTATCCACATGAGTTTTAATACAGGGCCGATCTCTGCAACTACATCGAGCGGTTGATGCAGATTTAGGATTGTTTTTTCAGCCCTGACTGCATTTTAAATGTCAGTGTGAGTTTGTTTTTCTTACTTTCCAGGTAATTCCCCTTGATCTACAGAACGGCGTACTGTACAACCACGTGTACGCACCAGCCTTGTTGTTTATCGTTATTTAAAACCCTTCTGCAGGAGGGATTTCCATGATTTACTCTGAGCTCTGAGTCTAAGAGAGACGTCGTGTAGAAGGAGCAACTTTCCCTTTACACTAATGAAGACATATTCTCCATATTCAGAAGCTCTCCCCCTCTCTGTCTCCCTGTGTGTGTGAGAGAGTGTGTGTGAGAGTGTGTGCGGAAATAGAAAGTGCAGTACAGTGATATCACGGAACACATTATTAGAATATCAAAGCAGTACTACAGTGATATCATGCAGGATTAAAACAGTGTAGAGGACTGCTCACTTAGTGTAAGTGCGATTGTCTAATCCCATGTGAAATTCTAAACCATCTCTGTACAAATGACGTAAGAGTCAGAGATAATGCTGCAAAGACATGCACGACAATGTGAAAAAGTTTATTAGAAGAATCAGGGGCAGGTTAGCAACAGTCAGCATTTACCAGATCAAAAATGGCAGCGATGATTTGGCAATTCATGCAAACACCAGCGGTGGCATTTAAAAAGTTTGTTGTGAGAGTGGTGCTAAAAGAAAGATAATGAGGTCATTAAAATCACAAAGGTTCTTCCTCTGGGGATCAATGTGATCAGATTCATCCTCTCACGATCGAGCACATCCATCGCAATTTTTATGAAAGATGACAGTTAGTCCGTTGGGAGGATTCTGAGCTGACACCAGATCAGGATTCATCCATTGGGGACGTTTTCTGTATGTGAATTCAATGTTGTTGTTACTTAGGTTAATAAACAATGACTAGATGGAGGATTTAGAACAATACTAATCTTTGATAACCTTGTTAAATTAAATGCATACAAGGTTAATATATAGTACCACAGGGGAAATGTGTGGGAGATGAAAGAAAACTATCAAGTCCAACAATCTAAAGGCCCAGATGCACCAAACTGACGTCAAAGAACGATCTGCGACAGAAGCTGACTGTTACGGCGCCTTGCCAAAAAGTTGCACTTGAACACATCGCAAAGACTGTAGCCAACATACGTTTAAATAATAAGTTTAAACTTCAAGAAATATCCCATCTCACTAAAGAAGTTCCAATTCAAATATGTTCTTATAATGTTTAGTTGCATAGGGAGACATATCATGAACCCATGTAGGGCTGCCCCTCGGAGAACTAATTGGTTGTTTTGGTCTCAGTCGACTAAGATATGTTTTAATGCTTTCTTCGTGCTGAATGACTGATTTCCACAAAACGTGTTAAGCACATCTCTGTTAAACACAGGAAAGTGTTGCACAATTATTTGTGGAGAAACTCAGTTTTACAGATTCAAACCAACAAATCGATAAGTCGGCAAAATCGTATGAGAATAAGAAATAAGAATTTCATTAGTTGAGGTCAGCCCTAAACCATGACACAGCATTTATAGTGTAAGTTCATGTTCTGTGCCCATCCATACATATAAAATTAAATACATTCAGAGCAGCACAAGTCATGAACAATGTAAACAGCACACAACAATAGAAACTACACCGAAATTTTTTTTTTTTCTCCTTCTTTTGTTCTACTTTCACTTTTTGCTGTATATAAAGCACTGTGAATGTTCTCTATGAAACTCCCTTTCCCTTCATAGAATATGACCGTGTCTTCAATGCTGAGCAACACACACACACACACACACACACACACACACACACATATATATATATATATATATGTATGTATATATTACATTACATCCTTATTTAGGAGCAGGATATGTCTGTAAGTGTAAGGTCAGTCTAAACTCAACAATAACTTCTTATTACAGTGAGTTTTCCTCAGGGGATCTATGCGTAAGGGCAGACTCATGTCCAGCTAGTGACACCCCAGCCAGCCAATCAGTGACGGGCTTCGGCACAGCGCTGGCCAATCACAGTATCCTGTGGGCGTGTCTGTCCACTGTGAGATGCGTTTTTTGGAGTTTGCTAAATGACTGCAGCAAGAAACCACAGTGTCGGAGCGCAACGAGGCTGGCTGTGCTGTCTGTATTCTACCGCCGTGTGTGTGTGTGTGCGCGCGCCAGGCAGGGACCAGTGTCACTGCCGCTCTACTGCCATGGAAGAGGCTCCACGTCAGTCCGATACGCAGGTCTCTACGTTATTATAACACTCTCACTTCTCCTGAGGGGATTGATTGATTTTTTATTTGATTTTTTCCCCAACGGAAGCGGTGCCCGGATGGGAGCGGATGAGGAGCGCGGCAGCGGCCGCCGGTGCGTCTCCAACTTGACCATCACCAAACAATGGGAGTAGCTGAGCCGTGCTGCTTTAGCGCCAACTACTACTACTACTACTACTACTACTACTACAACTACTACTACTACTCGCCCCTGGGAGACACTTACGAGAAGAAGAGAGAGAAGCAGCAGCAGCAGCAGCAGCAGGAGGAGGTAAAGAAGAAGGAGAGGGAGAAGAGGAAAAGGAAGCAGACTTGTTCTACCTGCAGACCTCCCTCTCTCAGCAGCAGCAGTAGTGCCGGGACTCCCGCAACAGCCGATACGCACGGATCCAGAGCGACGCACCGGCTGCCTCTGGGATGCATGTGAGAGAAAACGTGCAGATCTGAGAACAGCACTCCTCTGTGAGGGTCTATTCTGTGTGGAATTAGGGAATATAACACACAGTTTGCCAGACCTCTGGAGACACTGATAGGAAGCTTCATCACGCAGCCAAACCAGCCCGTGATTCTGTTTTCCACCACTGAAGAAGGAATATGTCTTATTTCCCCTTTCACCGCTGTGGCTCGCACAGACTGGACTTAAGAATAATTGGGTGTAATTGTGTGTCAATTAGCAGCAGCCTGTGAGCGGCTAACCTCCTCTCGAGAACCCCCCCTCCCCCCTATCCTCCTCCTCCTCCCCCTCCCATCTCTGCCCCCCTGAGCCAAAACCTGGACGAGCTTCCTCCCCGCAGCCCCACCGGTGTCTCTGCCTGTCTCTGTCCGTGGTCCTGAACACAATTTTGGGGTGCATTTTCTGGATTTTCTCCGGCTTTTCACAGTGGCAGCGCTGGAGGCGTATGCGCGGACACAAGCATGATTTCATGGCCGGTGAGGTCATGAGCACCCCGCGGCTCGATACCGGCGACTCCGGGATCTGAAACACACAAAAAAGCGGAACATTTGTCAGCTCACCTTGGAGGTCATAAACCATAACCATAAACCCCCCTCCCCTCTCCTCCTCTTCCTCCTCCTTTTCCACCACTAAAGGATTTTTATTTTTATTTTCTGGAGGGGAATTCATCCTCCTAAGAGTGTGACCCCCCCTTGAGCAACACCTTCACCCCCCAACCCCCTCCAAACAAAAATGAGACTAGCGAAAATGTGCCGACTAAACGCGCTGGGGATCTATTTGTGGGAAACGGTAGTGTTTTTCAGGTAAGCAGAGGCATGACATGGACTTGTAAAAATAATGATGTGTATGTGATTTGAGTGGGTTTTGATAACATTGAAATGTGCATTTGTATTGCTTAAGCATTTGGGATGTGCGTGTACATTAGAGCTCCCTTCAGAAGTCTTGAAGGGGGGGGGGTCCAGGTGAAATCTTGTGAAAGTTGCCTGTGGGCTGTGTGCGTTATTGCTCATGTGCACATCCAGCCTGCAAGCACTATGAATTGAATTGAGTCGCATTGAATCCACGCAGGATTGTTTGAGGAGCGAACAGCGACCACTAGTGGAAGCTCTGCGTGTAGGATGAGTGTCAACATGTGGGAGGAAACTCTCAGGCATTTAGATGATGCTTTTATTTATGACTTCTAAAGCTGTTGATTGCAATAACAAATGTACACACACACACTCACACACACACACACACACACACATACACACACACATACTGATGTTTAAGCTTGAGGAGGTCAGTGTGTTTTCTGTCCATTTGAAGGTGATTTTCCATCCAAAAACAATGAATGTGGATTATTTTAATCATTTTCTAGCCTCTGATTTACAGTCTGCTTCTTCCTTGAAAAAGCTCATCTCATTTGTCACAGCGGTTCGATAAGATAATCAGTTGTTATGAGGTTTGGGTTGTAATTTCTTCTTTTATTACAGGCAATCCATTAATCGATTAACAGCAATTCATTCTGCTGCTGCTGGTTGTTTGTAAAGCTAAATCCACAAAACACCAAAGAGAACGAAAACACGTCATCAGTCAAACATGAGCTTCTTTACTTCCTGAATTCAGATATGTGTTGTTGTTTTGTCGCTAGACACATTATTTGAGGTAGTACTGTAGCCAGCAGCTACAGGCAGCCCCCCCCCCCCCCCCCCTCTGATGTACCGATGTTGATTTTTAGGTCATCTCCAGCTCCCCTTCCTGCTGGAAGCCACATTTACTCATCCCTGCTGCATCCACAGTTGCCTATTCATCAAGGTCCTCTTACATGCAGAACCAAATCCTCATGTTAGTGTTGCAGCAGTTGGGGGGGGAGGGGGGGCACATGGTAACTAACACTGCCGTGCAATTGGACGCTGAAGGGGGATGTTTCCCGGGATATGTTGCAGCCGTCATTTCCTCTGAACACGGAGGTTAAGTTTATGCTTCGGTGTCTGGTTGTTATGGAACTTGATGGAAGAAGTCGTAACATTTAGGAGCAGATCTGAATCACGAGGGAGATGCTCAAATTAGTTTTCACTTGCGTTAACACTGCGTCAGGTATTTGGCCTTGGCAAAGGTCTGCACTGTTCCCTTCTAGTTTCATCTGTGACAAATGGAGGAAACGCTTTGAAGCCGTCAGCTTCAGAATGAACTTGTGATTTAGCAATTGCTAATTTTGCGTTGATCCTGAATTTCCTGTGAACAGCAAAGTTACACGAGTCGCATGGTTGTCGATTGTGGTGCTTGTGAAAGTTGTCATTGGTCCCAGTGTTCAAGCTTAACCGAAAGGGCTGATGGGTACATTGTTTAAGTCTAGTAGACAGTTTTGACAGATGCTAACGCAAAGAGTCTACACTCAACACCTTCAGCAAGTACAAAGTGAAACTTGAGCCAATCAAACCACCAAAAAAGGATGACACGTGATTGTTTAAGGTTGTTTTGCAGACATGTCTGCAGCATTAGAGGACTGTGTAGCAGAGAGATCACATGAGCTGTACAGGGGAGGTTCTGGAGGTGTTTGGCTCGGAGCCACTGTGGGAGGCCTCGCGCATCATCAACAAGGTGAATGCATTTATTAAAGAGTGGAAAAGTGTCAGATGTCACTGCCCTTCAAAGCCCTTAAGTTGCTCTCCTGGGATCGTGAATAATAGCAGCAGGTTTGGGGTTTGTTGAGCTGAATGAGTTCAGGCAACACGTGAATTATTCATATTATAAAGACTCAACGTTTTGTATACTAACTTCTATTTGTGTAAGATGATTGACATTGATGGAAGGAGTATTAGGATCCTTTTTAAAGTTGCAAGATGAACTTAAGTATTAAAAGTACAAAAGTACAAGGACTTGTGCAGAATGACCCTTTTATGAGTGTTGTATTACATTTTTTATTGATATTACTGATGCATCAAACCACTGTTGAGGTGCATGATGGGAATTGTGGGAGAGAGTTTATAGTTTTTACAGCTCGACTCACGGGGAATAAAAGTCACGATATCTCCGGCTGCATCAATGTTTACCATTCTTCTTTTAAATCCGTCCCTTGCAAGTCGTTATGAAAGTAAACTGCATGTTATTTTCATGAGGAAAACTTTAAAGTATCCTGGTTTAAATTGGTTTACAGACAGTATTGATTATTAATAAATATGGAAAATAAAGCACTAAATTCAATAATGTTAATAGTCGATGGGATGGAAGAGCTTGTATACATTACGTGTATATCTCTGGAAGGTAGAAGCTCCCCTGATCAAGCACCTGAATAAAATAACCTGTATATGTCTCAAAACAGAAATACATAAACATTAAACATACATTCTGTTCCCCACAGTTAATATGAGGAAACATGTTTCTATATATTTAGGATTTAACTTGCAGCTGCTGTCAATCCTCCAGATCTTTGGAAAACTAATAATCTTTTGTTTGTTTTCCATATTGTTGAACAAACAGTAAACTGGGAATTTGCACTGAATGCATATTGTATGCAAATATCTCACAATATAATTTGGTAATGTGTTTGGGGTCCTGTTTTGCATTCCCAGCCTGCAGGCTCCCTGCACGTTTCGCTTTATTGCATCACGTGTGTGGATATTATTTCCCTGCACAGCCTCCGAGGTATTTCATTATGTGAACTATCAAAGGCGTTTTTCTACCTGCTGCAGCGACTCCCTCATTTCCATTGACTAAGGCGGCGGGCGTGTACAGATGGGATGGCCGGGTGTGGGTGGTAGTGTTGGAGGGGGCGGCTGCAGGAGTTTTGCATTCTGCACACACTGTTTAGTTAATGAACCAGAGACGGGATATTGCCGTCTCAGCTCCTCAGGCCTGGAGTCTGCACTTCCCTGCTTAATTGATATCTCTTTCCCTTCCGTCCCGACCCAGACCCCCACACCTCATTCCACATTCAGCCTTATTACTAAACATTGATTAGCCTGTCAATGGCCGGGGCCAGACCTGATGAATACACATTTAATGCTCGTACATATCTCTCTCCCCTCTCTCAGTCCCCGCTCCTATTATTCATCAAAGAGGCAGCAGAGGAGAGCTGAGCATTTAGATTGAGATTGGACCTGCAGGAAAACAAAAACTTTAATCTTGTATTCAGGTTTTAATTTGTGAATACTGTCGAGACGGGGGAAAGAAAGCGGCGAGAAGGTGGGATCATTTCCCCGGTGGCACATCTCATTTTCTATTTCCTAAAGGTGTTTAGATCAAGTGTTAGGACTTTTAGAACAAAATGAAGAAGAATTTAAAAACACTGTCACTGGTTTGAATAACAAAAGCAAAACGAGGAACTGACCTGTGACCTCTGACTGCTTTGGATGATCTAAGAAACAGTGTACAGTCACATTATCAGACTACATGAGAGATACGAACACAAGATACTTTAAACGTGTACAATAGGAATGAAAATATGAGATAATATTTAAATCACCAACCTAGAAAACACCAGGAAAGGATCGTTATGATGCAAGTGCTCAGCAAAAGAATCTCAACATGAGCCAGTTAGTGTCAAATTAAATGTTGAAGTGATTCTCTCTAAGAGAAATTCTGATATAAGATTAATAAAGATTTATTTAATGCAATGCAACAATGACTAAATAATATGAAGTGCTACGTCTTATCTTTGGTCTTCCTCTCTTCACATTAACCAGCTCATCATATTAGTGTTCATGTTGTTATTAGCTTTCAGTAGCTACATTAGCTAGTGTGGTGTTCCACCTAATTCTATATTTACTTTCAGGCATTGTATTTGAATAGTGCACTTATTAAAGTGACCTCAACATTTCACACAATGGTACAAAATAAGTCCAAAGCAAAGGTTCAGTTAAAAAGTGAATTTGCTGTTTTAAATTACTGTTGAATCAAAGTGATCACTTCCTGCTGCTCTTGTACATTAGAAGCGTGATCTTGAGTTTGGTCCGTAACATGTGCAGAACTGATAACTGCTACAAAGTATAATTTGCCTCTGACAGACATATACAGTACACTCACCAACACTCAACTACACTCACCTACACTCACCTACACTCAACTACACTCACCTACACTCAACTACACTCACCTACACTCAACTACTACACTCACCTCACTCAACTACACTCACCTACACTCAGCTACACTCACCTACACTCACCAACACTCAACTACACTCACCTACACTCACCTACACTCAACTACACTCACCTACACTCAACTACACTCACCTACACTCAACTACACTCACCTACACTCACCTACACTCAACTACACTCACCTACACTCACCTACACTCAACTACACTCACCTACACTCACCAACACTCAACTACACTCACCTACACTCAACTACACTCACCTACACTCAACTACACTCACCTACACTCAACTACACTCACCTACACTCAACTACACTCACCTCACTCAACTACACTCACCTACACTCACCTACACTCAACTACACTCACCTACACTCACCTACACTCACTACACTCACCTACACTCAACTACACTCACCTACACTCACTACACTCAACTACACTCACCTACACTCAACTACCTCAACTACACTCAACTACACTCACCTACACTCACCTACACTCACCTACACTCACCTACACTCAACTACACTCATCTACACTCAACTACACTCACCTACACTCACCTACACTTACCTACACTCACCTACACTCACCTAAACTCAACTACACTCACTTCACTCAACTACACTCACCTACACTCACCCAACACTCAACTACACTCACCTACACTCACCTACACTCAACTACACTCCCTCACTCAACTACAACTCACCTACACTCACCTACACTCACCTACACTGAACTACACTCACCTCACTCAACTACACTCACCTACACTCAACTACACTCACCTACACTCACCTACACTCACCTACACTCCAACGACACTCACCTACACTCAACTACACTCACCTACACTCAACTACACTCACCTACACTCACCTACACTCAACTACACTCACCTACACTCAACTACACTCAACTACACTCACCTACACTCAACTACACTCAACTACACTCACCTACACTCAACTACACTCACATACACTCAACTACACTCACCTACACTCAACTACACTCACCTACACTCACCTACACTCACCTACACTCACCTACACTCAACTACACTCACCTACACTCACCTACACTCAACTACACCCATCTACACTCATCTACACTCACCTACACTTACCTACACTCAACTACACTCAACTACACTCAACTACACTCACCTACACTCACCTACACTCAACTACATCCTTCAGGAACAGCAATACACTAAGCAGCTACATGACAAACACACATCAGTGACGACACATTCAGCTTCTACTGCCGCTGGTGAGCTCATAGGCGTCGACTGAGGCAATGTTACACTTTATCACAGTCCACATGTGAGCCAGACTCACAGCACAGACTCACAGCACAGACTCATAGACTCACAGCACAGACTCACAGCGCAGACTCACATACTCACAGACTCACAGCACAGACTCACAGCACAGACTCACAGCACAGACTCACAGACTCACAGCACAGACTCGCAGCACAGACTCACAGCACAGACTCACAGCACAGACTCAAAGACTCACAGGCTCGCAGCACAGACTCACAGCACAGACTCACAGCACAGACTCACAGACTCACAGCACAGACTCATAGACTCACAGCACAGACTCACAGCACAGACTCACAGCACAGACTCACAGACTCATAGACTCACAGCACAGACTCACAGCACATACTCACAGCGCAGACTCACAGACTCACAGCACAGACTCACAGCACAGACTCACAGCACAGACTCGCAGCACAGACTCACAGACTCACAGCACAGACTCAAATACTCACAGGCTCGCAGCACAGACTCACAGCACAGACTCACAGCACAGACTCACAGCACAGACTCACAGCACAGACATGCAGCACAGACTCACAGCACAGACTCACAGCACAGACTCATAGACTCACAGGCTCGTATCACAGACTCACAGCACAGACTCACAGCACAGACTCACAGCGCAGACTCACAGACTCACAGCACAGACATGCAGCACAGACTCACAGCACAGACTCACAGCACAGACTCACAGACTCACAGCACAGACTCGCAGCACAGACTCACAGCACAGACTCACAGCACAGACTCACAGACTCACAGCACAGACTCAAAGACTCACAGGCTCACAGCACAGACTCACAGACTCACAGCACAGACTCGCAGCACAGACTCACAGTACAGATTCACAGTACAGACGCACAGACTCACAGCACAGACATGCAGCACAGACTCACATCACAGACTCACAGCACAGACTCATAGACTCACAGGCTCGCATCACAGACTCACAGCACAGACTCACAGCACAGACTCACAGCGCAGACTCACAGACTCACACCACAGACATGCAGCACAGACTCACAGCACAGACTCACAGCTAAGACTCATAGACTCACAGGCTCGCATCACAGACTCGCAGCACAGACTCACAGCACAGACTCACAGCACAGACTCATAGACTCACAGGCTCGCATCACAGACTCACAGCACAGACTCACAGCACAGACTCACAGCGCAGACTCACAGACTCACACCACAGACATGCAGCACAGACTCACAGCACAGACTCACAGCTAAGACTCATAGACTCACAGGCTCGCATCACAGACTCACAGCACAGACTCACAGCACAGACTCACAGCACAGACTCACAGTCTCAAAGCACAGACTCACAGTCTCAAAGCACAGACTCACAGACTCACAGCACAGTCTTGCAGCACAGACTCACAGCACATACTCATAGACTCGCAGCACAGACTCACAGACTCACAGCACAGACTCACAGCACAGACTCACAGCACAGACTCTCAGCACAGACTCACAGCGCAGACTCACAGCGCAGACTCACAGATTCACAGACTCACAGCACAGACTCACAGACTCACAGCACAGACTCACAGCGCAGACTCACAGACTCATAGACTCACAGCACAGACTCACAGCACAGACTCACAGCACAGACTCACAGCACAGACTCACAGCACAGACTCAAAGACTCACAGGCTCGCAGCATAGACTCAAAGCACAGACTCACAGCACAGACTCACAGCACAGACATGCAGCACAGACTCACAGCACAGACTCACAGCACAGACTCACAGCACAGACTCATAGACTCACAGGCTCATATCACAGACTCACAGCACAGACTCACAGCACAGACTCACAGCGCAGACTCACAGACTCACAGCACAGACATGCAGCACAGACTCACAGCACAGACTCACAGCACAGACTCACAGACTCACAGCACAGACTCGCAGCACAGACTCACAGCACAGACTCACAGCACAGACTCACAGACTCACAGCACAGACTCAAAGACTCACAGGCTCACAGCACAGACTCACAGACTCACAGCACAGACTCGCAGCACAGACTCACAGTACAGATTCACAGTACAGACGCACAGACTCACAGCACAGACATGCAGCACAGACTCACATCACAGACTCACAGCACAGACTCACAGACTCACAGCACAGACTCAAATACTCACAGGCTCGCAGCACAGACTCACAGCACAGACTCACAGCACAGACTCACAGACTTACAGACTCAGAGCACAGACTCACAGACTCACAGCACAGACTTATAGACTCACAGCACAGACTCACAGCGCAGACTCACAGCGCAGACTCACAGATTCACAGACTCACAGCACAGACTCACAGACTCACAGCACAGACTCACAGCGCAGACTCACAGACTCATAGACTCACAGCACAGACTCACAGCACAGACTCACAGCACAGACTCACAGCACAGACTCAAAGACTCACAGGCTCGCAGCACAGACTCAAAGCACAGACTCACAGCACAGACTCACAGCACAGACATGCAGCACAGACTCACAGCACAGACTCACAGCACAGACTCACAGCACAGACTCATAGACTCACAGGCTCGTATCACAGACTCACAGCACAGACTCACAGCACAGACTCACAGCGCAGACTCACAGACTCACAGCACAGACATGCAGCACAGACTCACAGCACAGACTCACAGCACAGACTCACAGACTCACAGCACAGACTCGCAGCACAGACTCACAGCACAGACTCACAGCACAGACTCACAGACTCACAGCACAGACTCAAAGACTCACAGGCTCACAGCACAGACTCACAGACTCACAGCACAGACTCGCAGCACAGACTCACAGTACAGATTCACAGTACAGACGCACAGACTTACAGCACAGACATGCAGCACAGACTCACATCACAGACTCACAGCACAGACTCATAGACTCACAGGCTCGCATCACAGACTCACAGCACAGACTCACAGCACAGACTCACAGCGCAGACTCACAGACTCACACCACAGACATGCAGCACAGACTCACAGCACAGACTCACAGCTAAGACTCATAGACTCACAGGCTCGCATCACAGACTCACAGCACAGACTCACAGCACAGACTCACAGCACAGACTCACAGTCTCAAAGCACAGACTCACAGTCTCAAAGCACAGACTCACAGACTCACAGCACAGTCTTGCAGCACAGACTCACAGCACATACTCATAGACTCGCAGCACAGACTCACAGACTCACAGCACAGACTCACAGCACAGACTCACAGCACAGACTCTCAGCACAGACTCACAGCACAGACTCGCAGCACAGACTCACAGCACAGACTCGCAGCACAGACTCACAGCACAGACTCGCGGTACACAAGGTGAACATACCTCCAGCACACTGTCGGCCTCCATCGACCGCTCAGGCAGGAATGATGATGGCGCTGCGTTTAGAGAATGCCAACGCACAAACCTCGACCATCAGGGAATACCAATCAGTCAGTCAAAGTGATTGACAGGCCTTCGAACAGCCATCGACATCTCTGCGTTATTGCTTTTCTGCCGAGCAGGATGTTGTAGTCGGAACTGCAGAATATTTGAAGTTAGTACAGGAAGCTTTGGGGAAGGCTCCCCACGGCTCTGCAACACTGTGTGTGTGTGTGTGTGTGTGTGTGTGTGTGTGTGTGTGTGTGTGTGTGTGTGTGTGTGTGTGAATGTGTGTGTGTGTGTGTGTATGTGTGTGTGTGTTTGACTGGATATTTCTAGATGTTTGTGTTCATGTATGCATGACTTCCAGTGTGTGGGTGTGTGTGTGTGTGTGTGTGTTTGGCACTGTTTCAGGAAAAGAGGTTCATGCTAAAACTGGAGCATACTGTATGTACAGCCACAAATTCCTCTCAAGGGAAATTTGTATTCACTGATTTAGATACAATTATGGACTGAATTTATTTTCTCACGGTTGAGCAGGAGTAAAAAAAGAGAAGTGCGGCCTTTTCTGTTTACACTCTGTTAATTATTTTATTTTTAACTCCGGCGTCGGAGGTGATTTACGTCTCTGTGTGGTTTCACTGCTTCGTTTGTCGCAGTGCAACAAACAAAGCGTCTCCGGGTTTCCAAGAGCTCAGCTCCTCACACAAACGTTCCTCCGCGCTTCTGATCAGGTGCTTTTGCTCGTTTCACATCCGCCTGCCTGTGATAACGCAGATTGATCGCCTCTCTTGTTTCTGGGAGCTTGCACAGATCGTTACTATGCACACAAGCACGCAACAGCCCCCTCAGCGTGCATAGTCTTCATCTTCACCCCAACTATATATGCACAGAGTGACCTTTTCCTCTATGGATTCATATATTCAATAAAACTCTTTATGCTCTCGACTGGAAACAGCGAGCAGTCCATTTAAACATGTAACCTAAACATTTTACCTCTGGGCTGAAACATGGCTGCAGATCTTAATGAGCAACACCATCAAGTAGCTGTTCAATGTAATCTATACTTTCTATCAGCCGTGTACCTGTCTGCTGCTGGACAGTAACCTTGAGCTGGCCTTGAAAACACAGCTGCACGTGTGGACACACTGCTACACCTGACACACACACACACACACACACACACACACAAACTCCTTCATCACATCACAGGGTAAATTAAATCCCACTTTACCGGTTCATGACATGAATTGATTTCAAAATTTGGAGATTTAGAGAAGGTCATTCGTCGGCTTTCCCAAACTGATGTCAAGTAAAGACGCCCTGGATGTCAGGCGATGTTGACTCTTGATATTAAATAAAAGCCCTTGTCCTCAACTGGCAGGATTGAAAGCGGGACAGCGTTGACTTTTTACTGAGAACAGAGTGACTTAGAGAACACTGAAGGTCCCTGCGGTTTGTTCATTAAATAAAAGGTTAGCCTCCACGCAGACAGTCAGGAGAAAACAGCTGTGACAGATCCTCTCGCTGGAACGTCTCGTTACCTTCAGTGATACTTCACTAACATCTCTTAGTTGTGGCGTTCATCAGCAGGATCAGTGTTGGGACTCGTTCGACCTGCAACTTGGAACATAATGAAAAGTAGAGTTTCTGTTCTAGGTTGATTTTGTGAAGTACAAGGTTAAAAACAACAACTCTTGTTTCTCTGGTTGCTTTTCTCACAGGGGAACAAAGAGCACTGCTGCTGCTTTATATCAGTTATTGTGAGTCGCACAGCTGCACACCTGAGACGTGGACTGGAGGACTGAAGAGCACAGACTCCACTTCTTCTTTATGTGATGAAAAACAACATTACATCTTTTGCAAAGTAAAACTTGAAATGTTCCTTGAAACACTCTCTTCTGTTATATTACCTGCAGACTAAGATGAGATCTTTAATTAAGAAAAAGACAAAGGACTCCAAGAGACTCGGCTGGACTTGGACAATAGTTCCAGTTATAAGCTTTTACGGGTAAATTCAAGGTAAAATAAAGAAATATGAGATAGTGGCAGACAGGGTTTACACCACCACACAACTGGACTTGTATATTTTACGTTTGGCTTCTACATTGAAGTGTCTCAGCGATGGGATGATGATGAAGATTTGCAATTGACTTGAGACTTTGTTGAGCTTCTGACTCGGGAAACAAATACATTCAAGTAGGAAACACGGTCATATGCTCCTGGCAAATATTCAATACACGCTCTAATATAACGCTCTTCTTCCAGCTGCAGGAGGAGTTTGCATCGCCCAACTTCTGCGACCAACAAAATGAGACAAACACAGAAGTTGTGTAAAAGAAAAAGTTATTTTTTAACTACAATTTTCTTGGAATCATTAATTTGGAAAACACACAACGACTCAGTATGTTGACATCATCATGCGTTGGTTAAATTGAACTTAATCAGCGAACACAACTGACCTTTTTGAATTTGAATATTTGAAACATGGCTGTTTTCTCTCTCGAGTGAAGCAGAAATGATTTCAGGAGCGTCAGCAGTCTGTGAAAGAACAGAATGCAGAGTTGAGTGACAATGAGTTATAATGTGAAGCTGAGTTTAATGCTGCTGTCTCAGAATCAGCAACGTGCAGACAGTGAGACAGGAGTGCAATGCTGCAGAGTGCAAAGGGTGCTCTCAGAAATATGGGATCATTAAAGTAACCGCTGGCTTTATATACATGAGGAATGTGGATATGAGAGTTTATACAACGTGAGATATTTACACATTTACAGAACACTGTGTATTTAAACTCTATAATGTATTTGGTGCGGGTGCTTTGTGTCACTGCATGGGGATTGCTCCTGTACGTAGAAGCAGGGGACGTGAGGGAATATATAAGGGAGTGTGTTGAGCATCACAGATGGATAAAAGCAGGATGATAATGTGAGTTTGACTTTAAGGGCAAAGGAACAAAAAAGCGTCAGAAGACTGATTTAAATTGTTACACTTAATTCCAACGTCACTCCTCCTCCTCTGAACTCCAGAGGGACACAGCTGTCTTCTGCAGGTGAGAGTTGAGGGATCAGGTCTCTGCAGCTCTCTGCCAGCTGCTCCTCTCAGAAATCATCCAGTGTCAGTTAGCATACTCTCCAGCTTCAGCCAAATTAAAGCGACTGTGTTATTTATGAAGTTGCCCTCCAGGCTGTTTCATTTGTTCTGCAGGTACCCAGCCCATATTTATCTCCCATCATAACAAATCATAACATATATATTTCTTTCTCTGTGATCAATCTCCCAAGTCCTCTAATGAAAAACCATCGACTGCTGTGGTGGAGTTCGCTACCATCTCTACAATAATTAACTTCTGGGCAGGTTCATTTCCAAAACTTGATGTATGATAATACATTATTGATTAGCAGACAGAGACAGATTTGCACCATAAATAACAGAGTATATTATCAATGCCCCCTCAGCACTGTAACTCGGTTACACAGAAGGTGGATTCCTGGAAATGTTTGGCGCTGCGGTACATTTCTGTAATTAAAGTGCATTTGGACAGCAACAGAAGATGGATGTGTAACCTCTGCTCTGCTGTTCAGAAAGAGAGAGCAGGTTGTTTCTGATTTCAGTTAAAGACTTTTCTTACAGAAGACGTAATGACGTCTGT
Source organism: Cottoperca gobio (assembly GCF_900634415.1). Lineage (NCBI taxonomy): Eukaryota > Metazoa > Chordata > Actinopteri > Perciformes > Bovichtidae > Cottoperca > Cottoperca gobio. The sequence goes on from NC_041364.1 coordinate 1,346,906, forward strand.
GTGTTCAGCGTCACGCCGTCCGTCATGATGTCAGCGTTGTTCAAATGTGCTTTTCCTTGTAGTTTCCATAGTTGCACGTTTGAAACTTCTTCAAAAACGTATATGAACATAAGAGGTGTTTCAGCACAGACGACACTTTAAAGGGTAACTTTGGTATTTTTCAACCTGGACCCTGTCTTCACATATTTTTGTGTCTAAATGACTAAATGGGACACTTTTGGAAATTGCTCCAGTATTGAGCGAGAACGCTGCAGCCGCTAAACAAGCTGCGTGGTCCTTTTCATGATGTCGTAAGATACTAACAACAACAATCTGAGCCTGTCGGTGGTAACAACAGACACTTTCAGGCGACTTACGTCGACGCTGCCAAGCGACTACTCTGCAGCCCGTTTAGCAGCTGCAGCGCTCTCACTCGATACTCCACCAATTAAAAGATGTGTTGTCTCCATAAGTCACCAGGACACAAACACAAGGGAACATAGGGTCCAGGTTGACAACATGTGAAAGAATATAATAGCATCTTTATAATGAGTTACAGTTCAGGATGAAGTAGTAGAACGAGAATCACAGCAGCAGCAGTTTTTACCAGTTCAGAAATGAAAGAAAAACATTGAGACATTAATCTGTAAGGTGCTAAAAGATTCCCAATTAAAAAATGATCAAGAAACTTAATATAATCACAAAAGCACTAAAACATAATGTCAAATCAAATGAACAATTCAACACGATTCAGAATCACGACAAAGAAATTAATCCTGACGAATGATGTATTTACTTGATGTTTGCAGATGTTTTTAAATGTTTGCATATTTAAAAGACTAAATATAAAACATGCTGAGGAATCATCTCTGTGCACGCTGCAGCCCTCTGGCTTTCAAACTGTGCACATTTCTGCTTTTTGGGAATTTAAATAAAGACTTCAAATTTCATTTCCAACTTGCCTTAAAGCTTTTTTAATTTCAGAAGCTTTAATATCACATGAAACCTATTAAAGCTGGTGGACTCCAAAGAATCCAGCGTGCCTCTCAGCACCATGACTACATGCATTTTTAACACAGCAGCTCCCAATGGGATCCAAACCCGAAACCCTCGCAGTGGTGCTGCTTCGCTCAACATAAGCTGATTGATAACATTATATACAAGGTTTTTATTCAGCCTGTCCAGCCTTGTGTGACGCCGTGAAGAATCTTAATGCATGCATCCTTCATAAGTTTCCATGTAGTCACACTAAGTTTATCATCTGGCTCCGAGATGAACGATGAAAAGGTTTCAACAAGGAGAAGTAACACTGCACCATCAGCAGCCTGTGTTCTGTGCAAGTGACTTTAAATGTGCAGCGTGCAGATATCTTACGTGCTATAACTATTTCTTGGCGGGCAAGCGGGTGCAGTGACTTCCTGAAGTCTTGTCATCACAGTGGACTTTCCACCAGGTTTCATACAGAGACTTCAACTAACACCTGAGCTCACTGCAGCGTCTGGCTGCCTGCACCTGAACTACAGCCAGAGAGATGCTTATTAGTATTGACCAGATGGATAAACTGTTACATATATACGTCAATATCTCTGTTTTATATCCAGACTACACAGACGAGATACAACTTGTTGGTAGGTGTATTTATTTGACCAGCTGCTAATCACTTCCTGATACCTGATATGTAATCTTCTCATCTCACTCATGGAAGAAAAGTCAATTCACATATTTGCCAAAACGTCTTGAAGTGAGTCCCTGTGTCAAAATCTAAGAACTTGATAACTTCAGTGTTGTGTTCAAATGTTGTATAATTCTAAATGAATGTGTGAATGCAGAGGTAAATGTACACAGCAAGTGTGCACACATGATTGCATTTAAATTGCATTTTGTGATTCATTGTGCGTTCTGGGTGAGAACGCAGATTTTGAACCGAGTTTGCTGCATGTTGAAAGTGGTGGCAGAACTACAGGCCAACACAGACCCATACAGCACCACAAACATGAAGCCTGAGTGAGAGTTTACCTGATAATCTGCAAACAGTTCAGTGAAATTGCTCCTGAATGGACCAATCTTCCCTTTGAAATAAATCTGACCAAGGGAGTTTGACTTTTTGCCCTTTTAGTGAAAATGTGACTTTGTGCTTTGGTTTCTGGTGATATTGGAGCAGTGGAGTGTGTGACGCAGCTCAGCCATCCGAGCATCAAGCCTTCATTTGTAGTGATGAGCGAGTGTTTGCTGGACGAGCCAGGCAGCCTATCTGTTAGTGCCAGGGAAGCGAGCAGCCCTTTGCTTTCCTGAGTGTTACTAAATGCCAGGATGAGATCAATTAGGGATCCAGGTCTTCAGAGGCTTTAGGAACATAATGAGGAACACTTAGGCCTAATGATTGGAGCTTTGCATTAGCCCACACCTCGCTCACGCTTTCCCCTCTCCTCGCTGTGTGCATATTAGACACTGGCACAGGACGACTCAGCTGTTTTTTTCTCTTCGTATTTGCTACCTCAGCATTGGCCACGCGTCTCCAAAGTAGCCACGGCCAGCATTGATCTGAAATAATTAAAGCAAATCAGAACTTTGATCACGGAAACCCAGAGAGCAGGACGCTCAGAGGGGAGATTATCAACGACGGCAGATGGAAAGGCCGTGGACGTCTTTCGACTGTGTCGGCGCTTGTGTTACGTTGGTCAAATGTGAAACACTTCAATCCACAGCGGCCCCATTCCACTCTATGAAAGTGTGTGTTTATTGAACTGTGTATAATACCCCAGTTGAAAGGCATTTTTGAGACTAACAACATAAAACAAAATGAAAAATGTTGCAGCTTTAGAGGAATTCTCCCTTGAATCATTATAGCTTTATATAATGAGGTACAATACAATAATATTCAAATGACTATAATTAACATTGTTTCTAAAGGACTAAAAGTTACGATATCTTTACTGCTTTGATGTTGACCCCCCCAACTTCAAGAATTAATTATCTCCCCGTGGCATAGAAACATCATAGAACATAAATCATCTCTTGCAAACGTAAGTCTTATTTAGCCTTGTTGTTATTTCCAGTATTGTGTTCTAAAACATCTCTTTCTATATATGTGCTTCTTCGATAGAACTCATGGCAGAGATTTCAGTTTGTCAAACACAGGTGCAACACATAACAGGAGTGGCTTCGTTGTATTTCGTTGTTTCAGATCTTATTTCCCAACTTGGGAAGTCCTTCGTATCATTACACCTTTAAGTCGTAATGTGGAAACAACATGGACTATGTGTAGTAAGTAAGATGTGTTTCCAGTATTTTAAGCTTTATATTAGTCATTTTGTCCCAGACTTGTTGCACCAGTACATTCGCTTAAAAATGCAAAAATATTTCTTCAGGCTTAATATTTTATATTTCTGACTTGTTATCAGAGTTAATCCTAAAAATAACTTCAACGTCACTCCACATGTACGTGGACAGCTACTAACAGTTATAACCTAGTACCATATCACAAGTGACAGGTGAAGCAGAAATTAATATGCAAGCAATGAATTAATAAACCACGTTTATCCTACTTTCCCGCCATATTGCTGTGAATTTTACCGGTCAGGAAGTAATATTTCCAATTATTTCGACACCACCTGAATGCAGCATTACCAACACGACTCGTTGTTTTTAAAGAAGTTCGATCTCTCTTTAGTGACAACTCAACACCTTTACACGCGAGCTGAGCCCAGACACCTGGCAGAGGTTTGGCTCTGTGACCCAATGAATGTGTATTCTGTGGAGAAGCAGGAGACTGAAGTGTGTTTGGTTCGTTTAGATTACTGTGGGATTACAACCTGCTCAGGGTTTATAACCTAAAGTCACCTGTCTGATTATTAGACAGATTATTTCTAGAGATTTTCGGGACCTGTGCCAAGAAGCAGAAGCAGGAAGTTGTCCATCACCTGTGAGGCTGCGAGCTGCTTCCAACAGGTTCTATAATCAGATTGGGTTTTGAGAGAGAAGCATTGACCTCTTTGGATGTATTGATTTTTTGCATTGGTGTTTATATAACAGGATTGTAAAATGATATGGCGGAGAGGTATGTTGCTTGAATTAGATCTAACACAGGGATCAAGAAGGTTTATAACACAGTGTGTGTGCTGGTTGAGTGTGGACGTCCAGGGTCTGGATGCTCCTTCTCCTCTCTGTGGATCCTCCATTGATTTAATGTAACCTTTGTTTATTCAGGGATTGTAGATGATGAGAATTATAAGTGCTCTCTGTTGTTCATGCAGACGCCCGGGCTTGTCAGCAGGAGGTCTACAAAACAGGAAACATTTATTAAATTCAACAAGCATGGAATTCAAACTACCAACCTCCAGTTTTTGTTTTAATTGTTGTAGTTTGACAAAAATGGGTTGATGCATATTCCTAAATGAAGTTGTTGATATTTCAAAATTGAAATGACCACAAAATAGACACAGATGCCGTTATAAACTAATCATAGAAGGAGTCCCTGGTTCTGCTGAGAGGGTGCACACACAAAGCACAGAGGGCACGTCAGGGGGTGAAGAAGGGGTTCAGCAGCGAGCCCTGGGGTCCTCCAACACTTAGAGGTTGTGAAGCTGTACAGTAGCAGCCCCCCCCCCCCTTTCTAAATTCACAGTCTCAGTGCAGTTCAGCCCGAAGTGTTGTCCCATGAGCCGCGTCCTGCAGAAATGATCTTTGTGGAGGACACACTGGTGTAATCCCAGTCTGTGACTAATCTGATTGCACCGTCATCAGCCCAGCAGTGTGTTTGTTCAACGCTAATTTGAAATTCACACGGGTCTTATGCTTCATTGTATGATGTCGGCGGTGAGCACTGTGCCCACACAACAGTAATGTGTCTTTTCTTTCTGCACGCTCGATCCTATCACTCTCCCACTTGTCGTCGGTATAAAGAAGATTAAACTCAGTTTCGTCACGTCGTGACGGGAATTATTGGTGCCGTGATAATCTCTGATCCACCTAATTTGCTGTCGGAGAAAAGAATCGGATGAAGTGTGATGGGCTTCGAGATCCTGACGTCTTCTCATTGATCGGTGTCATCTGTGAGCGTGTCAGCACTGCAGGTTTGGGAGATCATTGATTGTTTTAGCGACGGTACGTTCCTCCAGGTTGTCCGTGCTGATTCTCCGGGGACACCTGCCGTTGTTGGGCTCTGAAAACCTCTCGACAACCGTCGTAATTCACTTCACTCGCTCTCGTCGGTCACTTGTGTGACCTCGAGGACCTCGAGAGAGCCGTTTGTGTGAAACATTTAAACAGACAATCATCACAACTAAGCAATTACTTATGGTAATGTGATTGGATCTCAGTGGTCACAGTCGTCTTTCACGGCTAACACAATCATGCTCTCCATGATTTTAATACAAAAGGAAATCTCAGAGCTGCTTTATAGGTGTGCTGTTTAAAGTGTCCTTGTCATGCTTCTTGTCACAATGAGTCACACTCCAGAGGCTCCTGGATGTTGTCAGCTGGTGCACAGCTCGTCTCCAGTCCTCCGACCTACGAGACAACAGGTGGACTGGTTGATCCATTTAGCGTTGTGAAACAGAACCACCTGATTATGTTTGTTTAAAGTTAATCCAACCCAATATACTTGATCTATATTTAAAGAACAGATGGTAAGATTTTATCCAGAGCTAGAGGAGTTCAACATATGTGTGTGTGTGTGTGTGTGTGTGTGTGTGTGTGTGTGTGTGTGTGTGTGTGTGTGTGTGTGTGTGTGTGTGTGCGTGTGAGAATCAATATTAGCTTTTTATTTTAGAGCGACTGCCTTAAGTGCATCGTTGGCCTTCAGACATTTGACCTTCTGTCGCCACATGAAGGACAGCTGGAGGGACGTCTGCTGATGCCACACACGAGTCTCTAAACATGGAACTGATGTATTTCTTATTTATTGTCGTTGTTCGCATCGCATTTCATTTCTGGATCACTTCCTGAATCAAATCAAATGATGTCAAATGTGAGGACATGCAGGATGCAGTTGTGCTCAGTAGTTCAGAGCGAGGAAGAGAGCGAGGCAGTGACGATGGGCAGGAAGTAAAGATCAGTGTAACTGCCCTTTAAAAACACTTCATCTCCCCTGAACTTCTGTCTCCTGGGGAATCTCGAAGGGACGACGCTGATGTTGACAATGTTCCGAGCATCTTTGCAATTAGGAAAAAATGTCAATTTTAAACGTCAAAATGTCCTGAATCCTTTTTTGGGACCTTTTCGTGGAGCGCTTTCATCTCGGGGTTCTGCTCTAATGTGACATCTCAGACACCTCTGGCTCCACTCTGATAACACTCTGAGGTGTGACCAATGTTGGTGTGTGCACTGGCATTTAAATAATTATCCACTTCCCACACGGGAGGTGAACGTTTCAAAGGCCACAAATGTTACAAACTCTTGATGTATCTCGGCCCTGATTGGCCGACAGCGTGCCTCCATCCACTTTGTTTATTTGTTCCAGATTTTTCCATTTCCCAGTGGACTGAATCATGAGGCAGCAGAATGAGTCAAAGCCCTCAAACACGACAAGAGCATTTGTCATTTAGTCCCTGAAACTGTGTTTGTCCCCTCTGTGACTGACGTCGTGCCTCGTCTGGATGCATTCACTTCAACACATCTGATGCAAACTCCTTCAGTGTCGGATACTTTACAAACTGCTGCAGCTTCAACATCTCAAAACCTTCAAAGATCAGAAATAACTCATTTAATGTTGTTAATAAACAAATGCTTTTCTTTATGACATTATGACCACAAACAGGAAGAAGTACCTGAAGATGAGATCTCTGCATGAGTTCCATGAGGGACAAATACAGTTGAGAGTTGAAACCAAAGCAGAGCCAAAGATAAACAGATCAAGAAGAAGGAAAGAGTCATTTAGCATAACAAACAAACTAAAGGTGTACAACAGCATCACAGCATGTACTCATGGCATTATCATCTGATTTATGATCATCTGAGCTATGATCAGATCACTTAAGTATTGCAGCCTGATCGTCAACATCATCCGTCACTGTGAATATAATATAATTATGTGTGTTGTGATTTATGATCGTTGCAACATCATCAACATCAGCGCCGACAGTCAGAGAGAGCACGGCCTCCTCCGTCAGCTGTGGACTGAGAGACATCGTTCGTTCACTTAAAGCTGAATTATAATATCATCAATTACTCCACTTTTAATCGGCATCGTGTCCGCTCGTCTTCACAACCGAGACACAACGACAGCGTCTTCGAGGGTTCATTTAGTTTCTGTCTCCCTTCAAAAAGTACTTAAAGTTTAATTCAACATAAAAAAGATTTAAATATATGAATACATTCATGCACACATGTAAATATATATAAATACTGTGGACAGAGAATTCTACTTATAGTATAAAAGTCACCAGCATTGAAGCCTTTATAAGAATCATTCTGTTCATGGCGTCATGTTAAAGATCTGAAGGTCGACTGACCAAAAGTAAAACCAAAGCATTGAGCTAAAAGAGGCTGAAAAGCTCCTTTGAGATGTACAGTGATAATCGATAATTACACACGTACATATCATGCATTTAAAATAATAAAGCATGTGTTTCATGCTTTGCACTCTGCTGCATCACATGTTTCAGATGTTCTCACAGTGTTTAGCGTATCATTATGAGACATAGACAGAGTTATTATGTAATTTATGTAATGTCAACTTACTTTCAGCACCATCATCAATATCCTCAGTTATGATCATTATAACGTCATTATCAGTGTGATGATTTATGGTCGTTTGTAACATCATCAGCGTCGTCGCTGTTTAACACCCCAGACACACAGAGACTGTGTGTGTGTGTGTGTGTGTGTGTGTGTGTGTGTGTGTGTGTGTGTGTGTTGAGGAGGTCATGTGACTCTGCAGGCAGCTTGGCCAGTGACCTGACAGGCAGGGTGACCCAGGCGGCTGGTAACAGTGTGGACGGAGACAGCAGCCAAAATTCATTTATTGCTCTCCTTCTCCTCCCCCTCTTCTTCCCCCTCTCTCACACACACACACACACACACACACACACACACACACACACCCTCACACACACAGCACCCTCCTTTCCCTCCCACTGTTTCCTTGGTGCCCTGCATGATTTGTTTTCCGCTGTTTTTCACTGATGAGGGCAAGTTTCTTGGAAGGTCGGTGTGTGTGTGTGTGTGTGTGTGTGTGTGTGTGTGTGTGTGCTTAAACAAGTATGCATGTGTGTGTTGTCATGTGTGGAAGGTTTGCTGCAGAAGGAGGAGGGTGTGTACTTCTGTAGGTTTCTATACGTCTGTGTGTACGTGCCCGTGCGTGCTTGTTCATGCCGTGTCGTGTGGACATGAATACCTCACGAGACAAGAACTAACAAGGTTCTGCTTCGCATTATTTCGTTTTCTGATCACGGCCGTTCCATAATTCGCGTTCTCACCCGGCAGACCGGGATTCTGATCAGCAGTTTCCTGATAAAGCGACAGCGCTGACTGCATTACGTGTTTATGAATTGCTAATGGCGCTATTTATCTTGCCGCGTGTCACGATTTACCATATTGAAAGTCACGGTTAGCGGTTTTACATTTAGAAGGTGAGGATTTAAGAGCGATCGACTGTATCATCTGTCATTTTAATTTATGAGAGATTAATGTGGCGACGCTCTCCTCCCACGCACTCATCAGGAGTTACAACTAATGGCTGAATAATTATCTCGCTCACTTTTACTATTCCAAAATGTTTTGCTCTTACAGACATTAATGGAAAAGCTTTTAATCTGGAACTCGGGGTCAAGAAAGGTCAGATTTCTAAACTTCAAAAAGTCTAAAAGCAAACAAGAAGTCAGATCCAGTCCATCTGGTCCCACTCTGTCGCCTGAATTTAACTTTCTCAGGATTCATCTCGCCTGTTTTCAATCATTGATACTGAGCTGAGAGGACGACTTCACTGGACGACTGAGTGCTGCAAAGTGAAAATGTTCCAGCGCCAAGATAAATTATTCTTCATAAGCACAGTCCATAACTTTGTCTCTCTCTCTGGGAAAGTTTAGCTCAGGCAGAACCAAAATAAAACATTTATGTCAGGAAAGAAAAATGTAATTAGACTTTTTAATATGTCATGTCAAGTTTAGGCTCAAATGTCAAGAGGATTTTGATCATCACATCGCTTTAATAACGATAATTTACTGTCAAATTAATTGATTTCTTTGGACTTCTTTAATTTTCCTACATTTCTCGTCCGTTTTCTTTCTCCAACTGTAGGTTGCTATTGAATGTTCTTGCTACATGCTCCAGTGCTCGAGCTATGATATTTAAATCAAGTCAATTATTTATGCTGAAGAATGTTGTGGCTCCACCATCACATAGAACTGTATAAATGATGCAACACAAATTAGCCTGGCATTTATGATATATTTGGGAAATTCAATTAACCAAGTGGGTCAAGCAGAGTCTGAAGAAGGATTTTTAATATGATCTTCAGTTCACACAACAATAGACACATTTTTGCATCTTGTTTCTGACGTGTAGAACGTGGAAAACTATTTAAAAGTCAAACTTTGCAACTACTTTTCTAATGTAGCTAATAACAGGAAGCATCTAATCATTTTGTAAAATGAACTTTACCCAACTCATCTGATTTTAATAGAATTGATTGATAATTCCTTCACTGATCACTTTAATTAATCGTGAGACTAAAGGTGTAATAAAAGGCTCAGAAGTGCTTCCTGTCTAGTTGGTTAAAAAGCTCATTGTAAGGCTGTAGTCAAATGAAATGGGTCAGTACAGCAGCTTATTTATAGCCCAGATCACACTGCTGTCCACACTCTTTCTCTAGGCACAGAGAGAAATGATGCAATCACATACAAACTGCACTACAACTGCTAATGCAGTTCCACTGTAAGGCCACGGGTCACTTCAGTCCTCGCTCAGAATGAAGTCACTGTCAGTTCACTTTCAATCTAACTCAAGATGCAAAGTATTTTATTTCCAATCTCAAGACTTGCTTGTTTAAAATGTTCATACAGTCTGCAACACAAGAACTAAAAGCAACATAAATAAGTGATGAACACACTTTATACACACACTTTTACCTTTATCAAAGTGAGTCATAACAAAGAAAAACAACTCAAGATCACTTACAGAAATAAACTGAATGTTAGCGTTGTGGTTGAATCGCAAAACTTTTTATTTGTTTTGATATTTCCTAAAATAAAAAAACATACTAAACATCCATAATTCTCAATTAATCAATGAAATGTTGTTATAGAGCCCAATATCACAATTTACACATTTGTCTCTGGGTGCTTGAAGTAACAAATGCTCGCACTAGTTTTTCTGCATCGTTTTGAAACAAGATGTGATTTATGTTTGCAATGTTGCACAGATGACAGAAAGCAGTCCTTTGAAATGAGTTTTTTTTGGGAGTTAAAGGACGTAAACTGATCAAAGATAACGCCGAGTGGTGGTTAGGGTGGTGCTGGATGCCAAGTTAATGCCATCCAGAGTAACTTTGTCATTAGAGAATGTGTCTCAGAGGCGTTTGGGACCAGAGGTCACACTAATCGCCATTGACAGATTTTTTTTTTTTACGAATGACTGAACAATCTATTGTTTCCTAACAGCAGGTGTCACTTGAAAGTGGCCAGACTGTCACACTACTAACGTCCCCTGATGCGTATTTCCCCTAAATGTATATTTCTTATGTTCTAATTGACACAGTTGCACAACATAGCGCAGTTCCTCTCGTCTAACATGGATGTTGTTAGCCTAGCCACCGTAGCCAGTCTGACTAACCAATAACAGAAATGTAGAGCCAACTAACTAAATTATATTGGCAGTATTTTTGCATTAGAATGCACAGATTATATCAAATTATTTGAATGAGTGGCCTACATGTTGCTATCATTGTGTCATGAGTCGTTTCCTCCGGGATATATATGATAACTGGGTATTTACTCACTATGATATATCTTCTGATAGTTTGATATGATACCGTGTGTATGTATTGATACCTGATACCTGATACCCGGTATAAAACAAATCAAAACTTCTGATCACTTCCCTAGGAGAAATGTTTCCCAACTTCAGAACTTTGGCTGAAGTGGCGCTGCGCAACCACAAGTATAATAACTTCAGTTTTGTCCGTGTTGGACGTCAAATAGTTGCAGGTCTGCCAAGTTTTTATGTCCTTAAGGCATGAAGTTTAGTTAATTGGTTTCATCTGGCTTAATCAATAGATATAATTGGGTATCATCTGCATAACAATGAAAGTTTATAGAGTGGTTCCTTGTAATATTGCCCAAAGGAAGCATATATAAGGTGAATAGAATCGGTCCAAGTACAGAACCCTGTGGAACTCCAAGACTGACTTTGGCTGTCATGGAGGATTCATCGTTAACACGTACAAATTGAGATCGCTCAGATAAATAGGACTTGAACCAGCTTAGTGTCGCTCCTTTAATGCCAACACAATGTTCCAGTCTCTGTAGTAGAATGTAGCACTGAGGTCTAACAAGATAAGAACAGAGACAAGTCCTTTGTCTGATGCCAACAGAAGGTCATTGGTAACTTCACTTTCTCTGCTATGATGTGCAAAACTGCTTGTCTACTGCTTTCTCGAGGATCTTAGCGAGAAAGGGAAGGTTAGATATCGGCCTATAGTTGGCTAAAACCTCTGGATCAAGACTAGGCTTTTTAAGAAGTGGTTTTATTACAGCTACTTTTAAGGATTGTGGTACGTAGCCAGATAACAGACAGGTTGATAATGTTTAATAACTGTTCATTAAGGGTAACACTTCTTTAAAAAGCTTTGTTGGAATCTTCGACCAAGAAATTGTTGAAGTTAGTTGGTCAACAGGAGAAAAGCAGTCTAACTATATATCGGATGAGTACAGTACAAACAAATATGTACTCTGTGTCCTAAAGGGAATAAACTATATTCAGATGACATTGACATTTACTTTATGCAACAAGTTAAATATATTTTGTAGATATTGGTTGCCATGCCAGTTATGGTGGTAACCAGGGAGGCAATTAGTGAGCTTTTATCTTTCATGTAAGTGGTCTATTTTTTCAAAATGTTTCTTTAATAATTCAAGTACGCAGGCGGTTTGGATACTTCGGCTCGATCCATCATCCGTGTGCATCGTGTGTGTGTGTGTGTGTGTTTGTGTATGTCTGTGGGGGTTTGACATATTGCAAAGAGCATTTAATAAGCATGATGGGCTTAACAAGGTAAAGAAGTCAACTGCAAATACCTCGGCCTTATGGTAAAATCAATGTGGCCCTCAGCAGGACACGGAGCTGGTTAAGTGATTAGAGCATTAGTTTAAATAACCACTGTAAGAAAGATGTGTGTTTAATACCTACTAATGCATGTCACTCATGTCAGCATGGACTGTAAACAGTTCATTAATTACATTAAATTAAACTAAATAGAATAGAATTATGATGAATTAATCTTATTTGACACCCTGGTTTGGACACCGTTTGCCCAGTGCATGCTGTTAAAGAGTAAAGAGATATAAACAATGAATGAATGGCTTTTAAAGATCGATACTTACACAAAATATCTTTCAGTTCTTGCATCTTAGTTAAGATTAATGGAATAAATCCTCTGATTAGCAGTTCACACCTTTCAAGCATCATTTACTATTATATAATAACATACGATTCGTCTTTAGTATGTAGATGACATAAAACACTAGTGTATGCAAAGTGCTTCATAATATAAAATGTATTTGAAAAGCTTATTTTGTTGGAATTAAATGTGTGAATGGATATATATATATATTTTATATTTATATATTTATATTTATACATATATATGTTTATATTTACATATATTTATATATAAATGTATATATATATATGTATATTTACACATTTATTTATATATATATATATATATATATTTATATATAAACATATATATGTATATATATAAAATATATATATTTATATTTTATTATATTTATATATATTTGTTCTTCATCACTATGTTATTAAATGGCTCCCCGTGAAATAGTACAATGGTTTCCATGTGATATTGGGACATTGGACTGTAAGGGAGCAGTGTTAAGTGTATCAGTCTATACAACGTGATCTCATAGGAAGGAATGAGATAAATTGACATTTGGCGTCTCGCGTCTCATGTCAAGCCGTCTCCTGGGTGAAAGTCATGTGTTTACTTTCTCGCTCTTTACACTGTGTCACCTGACCTTTGGAGCACTTGCTCTGTGTGTCTACTGCCGCCCAGTGAAATGACATCTCAAAAGCAGAAATGTGCAGCGATAACAAGTGAAGTGAAATGACATTTTATTCAGACATCATTTGGTGAGAGCAGGCTGGTTCATCAGATATGGAGAGAAAGGTAGTTTGATGAAACTGGTGCTGTTGAAAGACTGTTAAAACATTTGTTATAACTTTATGTGTTGGGCTTTTTAGTTACGCCCAGTAAAGCACGTCAGGCCACCAGTGATGTGCTGGTTGCACATATTGTGGCATCTTTAATGCTAATCGAGCCAGTAGTTTTGTCCAGAGAGGACAGTTTGTATGATCAGTCTATTGTCAGGCCACTGTGAGCTTTAACCCTCATCTCTCTCGGGTACTTGTATCACTACCAGGCTGTTGTAGAATATCAATTGCTTTGGATGTGAAAACATTGCATCCGTGTCTAACTAAATGTACCTTTTTCTGTCTTCTAGCCTGGCAGCATCGAAAGAAGCTGCGGCGAGGAAAGCTGCCTCCCCGATGCCGCCCTCCGAGTTCCTGGACAAACTCATGGGCAAAGTTTCGGGTTACGACGCCAGAATTCGACCGAATTTTAAAGGTAGGAGCTGAAACCGAGACTCAGTCGGATAATGCAGCCAAACAATATCCTGAAAAGGTTTGGTCATGTGTTGTTTCTTCATTTTATTACCTGCTCTAATGACCTTTTTAACGGTTTAGTCAAGGCGATCACAAGGAAGGTTTGTATGTGTCTCATTAAGAAGACAGCTTTATAAATCGATGTTTCTAACATTCTGTTGCTTTGTGTTTAATCCTCTTAATGTTTTTGGTTGTACTCAATTTGTCGATCTCTTTCATTTGCCCTTTGCAGTGTTCAACAAAGGTAATTGTGCCCATTGCTCAACTTGTTAAATATAGAATTAGGCTACTTCAGGTGTCAGATCCCGAAGCCCCATTGCCTCTTCTTTTTTGTTTTACTTACAAAACCATGTGCCTGCACTTATAGCCCCCATAAGTCTGTTGATCAACGTCCCCATTAAGATACTCTGATATTAGGATCTGTAGTTATCAATGTGCTAGTTGGCACATTCCTTGGTATTCACATCCCGAGTGCTTGTTTTGATGGTCAAGGTAATGTGCCTCTCTCCCACAAGTCTGCTGCTAAAACATGACTTCATGATAATGATGATTATGATTCTGGTGATGATTTAATATTAGTTCTCCCCATAAAGACTCATGTCAGAGGTTTCTATATTCAACTTTCTCACATTAGGAACACTGGATATAATAAGTTTGTACGACATTAGAGAACTGGGGCAACACTCCATATTCATCAAGTATGAATAATACAAGAAGATAAAAAATCATCTTACCCAAAATGTTTGGAGTAATTGCAACAGACAGAAATGTTTAGTGCATAATCACAGAAAGAAAACTGGAATTGGCCTGAGTTCAACTTCTAATTAAAAGTGTAAAATGTTGCATTTGAGCCTTGTTGCATGTTAAATACTGACATATCTTTAGTTTTCAGTAATTTGTGTGTTCGGAGTGTACAAAATATTAGGACCCTTTTGCAATATTCCACCTTCTCCACAAATCTCTACTTTAATCCAGAACATATGATCTGTTTGTCAAATATCACCCTTTCTATAAATCATATATTTTATCATATACCTACATTTAATTTGTATACATAACTTAAAGGTGTCTTCCTTGACACATCGTCAACTGAGGGTGAACAAGGTCTATCTGCACTTTGACACGTTTTGAGAAAAACGCATTTGAAAGTTCAACAGTTCATAACGTGGACACTATAAAACCAACTCCAACCCATGTTGACACATCTAAAGATGTTTACACAAGTTCCACGTGGCAGGAAACTTAAAAGTGAAAATTATATTTGCTAATAAATCTGAGTTTTTAAGACTTTTTATTAAACTACTAATGATCTTAACTTGAACTACTAAAGATCTTAACTTGAACTACTAATGATCTTAACTTGAACTACTGATGATCTTAACTTGAACTACCAATGATCTTAACTTGAACTACTGATGATCTTAACTTGAACTACTGATGATCTTAACTTGAACTACCAATGATCTTAACTTGAACTACTGATGATCTTAACTTGAACTACCAATGATCTTAACTTGAACTACTAATGATCTTAACTTGAACTACCAATGGTCTTAACTTGAACTACTAATGATCTTAACTTGAACTACTGATGATCTTAACTTGAACTACCAATGATCTTAACTTGAACTACTGATGATCTTAACTTGAACTACCAATGATCTTAACTTGAACTACTAATGATCTTAACTTGAACTACCAATGGTCTTAACTTGAACTACTAATGATCTTAACTTGAACTACTGATGATCTTAACTTGAACTACTAATGATCTTAACTTGAACTACTAATGATCTTAACTTGAACTACTAATGATCTTAACTTGAACTACTAATGATCTTAACTTGAACTACTGATGATCTTAACTTGAACTACTGATGATCTTAACTTGAACTACTAATGATCTTAACTTAAACTACTAATGATCTTAACATGAACTACTAATGGTCTTAACTTGAACTACTAATGATCTTAACTTGAACTACTAATGATCTTAACTTGAACTACTGATGATCTTAACTTGAACTACTAATGATCTTAACTTGAACTACTAATGATCTTAACTTGAACTACTAATGATCTTAACTTAACTTGAACTACTAATGATCTTAACTTGAACTACTGATGATCTTAACTTGAACTACTAATGATCTTAACTTGAACTACTGATGATCTTAACTTGAATTTTAATGATCTTAACTTGAACTACTAATGATCTTAACTTGAACTACTGATGATCTTAACTTGAACTACTAATGATCTTAACTTGAACTACTAATGATCTTAACTTGAACTACTAATGATCTTAACTTGAACTACTAATGATCTTAACTTGAACTACTAATGATCTTAACTTGAACTACTGATGATCTTAACTTGAACTACTATCTACTAGATTACATATAAAAAAGTCGGCAGCAAAACCTTTTGAATAAGATATTTCTTTGCTTCAAATGATCACGTGATTAATTTCCCGCCCTGCTATTGGTCATCAGCAGATAGACCTTTGTGATACTAACATGATGCTTGAACATGTGGAGATAGACCTTTGTAGATCTCACTGACTCAGCAAATATCTACAAACTGCATAAATGAGTGATGCAGATAGACCCTGTTCACTTTAAAGCCCTTTGAGACACAGACCTCAAATCTGTCAAATGTGTCAGATAGACCTTGTTAACCCTTAGTTGACGACATGTGGAAAGTAAAGTTTATTCTACTGTTAATGATTTTAAATTGTTCTGGATATAATCGCTGGTTTAATTAGTACAGTTAAAATCCGAGCAGTGGCGTTTGGCAAAACCAAAAAGCAAACGGAGGGATAGAAGCGATGAAGCCTTGAGGGATGTTGGACTGTATCTGGCTGCTGATTGGCTGCCCGCATCTCCTCTTCATCCGTCCGGCAGATTTAACAGGTGCAATTAATAGGTGTCCTAATGTTTTGTACAGCCGACACACAGGGAGCCAGACTGCTAGAATGTGCAGCAGTGAACCGCAGCTTATGTTTATGAATGCTGCCATGGAGCTTTTTCTTTCCTTTTTTTTTTTGCTGAGCCCATAATGGCATAACCCATTATATGGTTTGTAAGTGGGATATCGAAGCTCATGCAAGATAGACTTGGGAGGGGTGGAGGAGGTTTTACTGTGACCGAGTGTGTATTATTCAACCTGCCGGCTGCAGAACGGCTGAAAGTGCTCGTCCTTTCCGACCTGCCAAGAATTTGATCTGGTGTTTTGTGAGAAATCATCACGAGTCAATTTTGGAGACCGTTTCTATTTTTTTAATTTGATTTCACCTCCGCTCTAGTTTGGCAACAATCCAGTGTGATTTACTGCCACTAGCGCTGCATTGACCTTTACAAATCAGGATTTAAACAGGCCGACAGGACAGTTATTTGAATTTATGGCTTTTATGTTTTTTCCATTCTTCTAATGTGATGTAATAAAAAAAGTTAAATGCAGATGAAAGTGCTCTCTGGCAGCGTGTTAGACATGCAGACCATAATAACAAGCTGACGTCAGTGAGCTGTGGACATTTCAACCCCAACACAGAAAAGTAGCCTAAAAATAATTTAAGGTATGATATTTTCTTTCCTTTCTTTTTGGGTTAATGTGCAGCAAAGCAATCTGTGATGAAGACGTCCTCCGGAGGATGAGCACATCTTTTATGTAATGGGCTAAACTAATTGTGTCGGGGGCCATTGTTAGCAGACAGGCCGACGTGATTTCAAGACTCTGTCATGGCTGTCAGGTCGACAGAGTGGCAGAGCGTGAGCGCTCCGACTCGCTCATTCATGCACTTTATTTGTGTGTGTGTCCCCAACAGATAACTACGCCACTGCATTAATCACATTCACAGAATAAACAGCTTGACAGCTTCGCTCCTTAATAAACTCTGGGGGGGGGACTAAATACTATAGCGTACATTGAAGGAATATGAATTAAATGAATAATGGATTTGTCAATAACATTGATCATAATAAATGTTGGGATATTGTTAAGACAGTTCTGAAATAATAAAACATTTCATTTATATATTTATAGGAACACAAAGAGACTAAAAAGCCCCAAAATGTTTCTGAGCTGTGAGATTCTAGAACTCCATCTTGAAAGTAATACTTGGGGAGGTTCATAAAGACAGGTTGATGTCACATGGTTTCCCAGAAGGATCAGTCGCTCCTGTTCATTCAGAAAAGATCGACACATCACAAATAATGGTGGCGCCAATTAGCTCACTACCTAGCAATCAGCTAACTAGCTCACAAAGTAACGCTCGAGTTTAGATGGTAACACTGGATTTGTGAAACTTTGCGACGGATCCCGCCGGACTTGCTGCCGGACAACCTTTTCTAACCTCAACCATTCGAGGTCAAAGTCTAAACTTAACCATGTTGCGAGAGTTTTTGCAAATCAAGGGCTAACATCCAGACACTAATGAGCTAGCAAAGTAACAAGATCACCCCATGCACTTGCGCCTGCTGACTATGACCCAACTATGACTGTATGTATGAATGTTCTAGCAAAGTTGTGGTGTAGGCTAGCTTTATGAAATGTAATGGATCTCATGAACTACAAATACAAAGTGAAAAGAAGTCTAGAAAAGCTGAAGACTGCCAGTTAGCGCTAAATTCAAACACCAGGTAGTAAATCCACAGGAACAATGTCCGTCGACTACACTACACTGTTGTATTCAGAGCAAACCATGTGATGTCCAACTGCCCTCTGAACCTCCACCGTTGCCTTCCATCGCAATAGATTATAATAATAAGTAAATGGAATATGTCCGCTGGAACACGAAACACTTAATTCTATAACTTCCTTTGGACTGTCACAATGCTTCGACCGGTAGACGGTTACAGGGTAATGGAACGTGGCCTGAATGCGGCACGTTATAGCTGCTAAATGGTACCAGCATGATAGTGCATCTAGTTTTTCTCTACCGTCTACATACCTCATCAAATCAGCACCAGCCCCACTAATTCTGCCGAGCAGCAACAGGGGACCGAGGCATGGAGGGAAACCGGGGAGGGAAGAGATGAGATTTGCCGCAAGCTACAAATGTGCCAGCATGAAAGGAAATTACACTGATCATGACCGGGGGTCCACTGTGAGGGCAGAAAAGCTTCCGATTGATTTAGAAGGTTCCTCTTTCGGAGGGAAAGAAGAGCAAACACTCCTGACACATTCAGGACAAGCCATTTATAATCCATGAGTTCATCCACTCATCGTTCTCTCTTCCTGCTTTCTCATCCTTTTATTCTCCTTTTCCTTCCTTGACTCCTTTCTCCCATCCTTCATTCATCGACTTATTATGATTTCTTACCTCGATTCCTTCCCTGCTCTTTTTTCCCGTAGACAACCTCTCTTCTTCACCTCCTTCCTCTTCTTGTCAATTCAGTAATTCATTTAGCACATTCATTAGTACAGTGATCGCCCCATGCATTTTCTCCCCTCTCCTTTGACCTTCACCCCCCCTCCAGTTCTCGGGCCTCCTCAGTATTCGAGGACTCCTTCGACCTGGTTGAGCAGCTGTGCAGACAGAAGTCGAGCTCACAGAGCAGGAAGTGGAAACAGCAACACCACGCCTTTCTAATCTACTGCTAATGACTGGCCACATGGTGCTGTACAGATAAATACAGATACTGTTTGCACGAGTAAGAGTGTTATTCCTCTTGAGTGTGTGTGTGTGTGTGTGTGTGTGTGCACACTTGATGAATGGCACAGACAACAGCTGCGACTCCTCTCTCCCTCTCCGCCATAACCTTGTCCTTCCTCATCACTCAAGCCGAGCGGCAACAAGGACGGTGACCGCGAGCGAGCTTCTGGTTTTAAGTTCAACCAGAATGGGCTGCTAGTGAGCCGGCTATCTATTGCCCCCCCCCCCCAAATCCCATTTCCCCCTGCAAGACAGGAAGCAGTTCCTGAAGAGCCCCTGCGTAGATCAGGGTTGGTCTACTTCAGCAGGTTTTCATTTCCAGCTCTCTTGAACAGCCACTGTACTGCATTAGCTCGGGTTTGCCTCTCAGGATACAATCCTGTTATTTCATGCTGCTCTCACGGTTGGTTTGGCAAAGCTCCCTCCTTCTACTTGCTCTTAAATCCCAGTGATGATCAGTGTAAAAAAAAAGAAACCCTCTGTTGAGAATCCACCATTGTGTCACTTTGCTTCTGGGCTGAATGACGCCTCCTTTCTCGTCTAAACGAGTGGACAGGAGTAAATATACGACGTACGGCAGTATATTTACATGTTTGGCTTCCTCCTTCCTCTCTTTCCTCCTCTACAGCTGGAGTACTTGTTACTACACAATGCTACACTACTCTATACTACACTTGTGTTGTACTACACCCTCCCTGTTCCTTTATGCATCTCCTTTTCTCCTTGCCAGGGTTGAGCGTGCCGAGGTGGGACTGTAGTTATTAGTTGTCGGAGCTTGACGTTCATTTGGTGTTATCAGCACTTGTTTAATGGCTACTTAATGGGATTAATGGGCATAAGGTAATGAGCGTGGGATGGAGGAATGGCTGCGGGGGGGGGGAAATGGATGGGTCATGGAAGGGGAAAGAGAGAGAAAGAGGGAGAGGTGAAGGAAGGAAGGGAGGGGAGGTAGCAGACTTGGCGGCAGGAGATTTGAAAAAACTGCAGATCGAGGATCTCACGCTGCAAACACAGAATATGTTTGGACTAGCTTAGCGGCAGAATATTGATGCTAACACAGTTCCCAGTGGGCTTCAGTATTGCTCTTATGTATAACACTTGCAGTACACATGAATGAGCAGCACTGAGACACAAACTGTAACGTCTACTCCCTCCTAGTACTCTTATTTGTATTCTTCTGAGAGCTACTCACTACAAGGATGCAAAGACAGAAATCTGCTGGGGTGAAGAGACATCCTTGCCCAGAGGAAGGTCTCGTCGCTCTTTTAGTATTCTGGGTAATGGCCCCGTCCTTTCCAAGCCAGACAATTTGGATGGGGACTATATTGCACAGAGCAAGGAATTTTAATGTCGTTGCAGAGGTGACTCTCTCCTGAGTTATGATGAAAATATTGATCAAGCTTCAATGTCTAGTGGGAGGAGGTGGAACGGCAAGGGCAGTGAAGAGAGGAATATTGAAGAGGGTAATGGTAAAAGGCAGCCAAACGTACGAGGGCACTCAAGACGGACTGAAAGAGAGACTGATAGGAGGGTGGGGGAGAGGAGCGGGCGGATGAAAAGAAGCCAGGATGTTTGCACTGCGTGTGCAGCCAGAAGTAGCAGTTGAAATCAGTATATTATCAAGAGCTAAAAAAGAAACGATCAAGCCCATAATTAGAGCCCTGCCAAATGAGCCGTGTTGTCAAAATGAATGAACTACACATCTCTTCACTTATACGGTTTGCTATTAATACCTCACATCATTATTGTTTCTTTTTGATCTAAAGATAGTGAAAACGTGGACTCTCTTTAGCTCGAGGCAATGTAAAGCGAATCAGGGACGTGTAAGAAGAGTTGACGGCTACATCCCTCTGTCTTCCTCTCTCCACTGGTCCATGGCTAATAGGTTTATAGGGAGGGGAATACTGCTTTATAAAAGGCCATTCTGTCCTCCTGTGGAACCCCATCGCACCTAATTAGCAGCTTGAGGAATAACATGTTAAAGCCCACCCTATCAATCTGAAAGGCCTGATGGAGAAGTTGGCGCAATTGTTTCCCGCGGTGACACAATCAGGAAGGCAGTAAACTGCTGCTCTACATGGCAGATGTGTCTAATCGTCCGCTGATGCAGGCAACCAGGGAGCACACTGAAGAGAGGGAAAATCCCTGCACTCATTTAACAGAGAAATACCTTTTGTTGTTATGACACAATGGCACGTTTTCTTTTTGTTCTTACACCTCCCCTGCAAAGCCAGGACAATTGATTCTTCACACTGCTTGTAATTAGCTCCCGTTATGAGAGCAGCAAAGCAAAGTCCAAAAACCAAAGCTGCCGTGGTTTTAATGCCAGTATCAGGTGCTCAGATGTTCGACAGGCTTCCTGGCCGTGGGGCTAAGCCCGGGCTAAGCCCTGACACAGAAAGATTGCCGTGCGCAGAAGACGGAGGAAAAATTGCCTTTCATGGATTCAGGCAGATTATAGAGTTTAAGTCACCTGTCTACAACAGTTCATGGTCACGACGAATACTTTCCGTCTATTTTAGGAGCCATTTCCCTTTTTCTCGGGCTGACAATGACAGATTACAATATTGCTTCCAGACTTCTACGCGGCGTCGTCACCATCCCTCACAATGGCGTTTGTCAAGTAAAGCAAAGCAGGCCAGGACCGGTTTACTCAGTTCAATGTGGTTCTGAGGCAAAATACGACATCGATCAACAGGAGCTATGAAAGGGAAAAGAACTCCTTTGTATGTAGCGAGGGGACATTTGTTTGGCCTCTAGTTCAAAGTATAAGCACAATGAAGCTGTTCACATTGATGAAAACCAAAGACTGTGTTGTGACATTTCTAACTTTTAATTGCAAAGAAATACATTTGCTGTCAAACACACATCTGTCATCAAATATCATTATTTGCTCAAAGAAACATTTGTGAAGGTCAGATTGAGCTGTACACTGCTTGACCTTTACATGAGGAAAGTTCTGGTTCTAGAAAGTATTTTTAATCCACAATGTTGGAGACACTGGGGTACGAACACTGTATGAAGGTTGACAGGTGAAGTGATGGTGAGTTGGTTGAGTAGACAGTAAAACCTGTTTGTACTTCCTTGAACTTTCTTGACAAATCCGATCAATGCTCTTCAAAGATACATCACTCAGAGCAACTTTCCTCGAGTGAGCAGGGGAAAGGCCTTGTCACTGTGAAACAATGAACGCTTCGGCCTTAACATCCAGTTCCTTGACTTTAGCAGATCTGCATTTCTTCCATTATAAATCAACCTCTGCGGAGACTAAACGTTCCCTTTTTGGGGTTCGACTGAAATGATGTGGTCCATTTGGAAGTGGTTGAAGATTTACATTTTGGGGGGTGGAAGTAGAACTCTTTGTCATTCGGATGGGCTCCATTTCAGCCAAACGACTTCAAATGAATGGTGCCCATTTGAAGAAAGAAGTAGGCTATAATTTAATTTCATATTTGGAGATCATTTATCCATTCCTCTGGGGCTACGGCTCCATTTTGAGGGGGAAAATAATCCATTTTGAGAACTTTGTTACTCGACCGGTTCATTTCATTTGTCACGAGACGAGTCGTTCTGGAATATGCAACTCTCCGGCAACGTGTTGTCCAAAAAGACAAGAAATAAAAGTGAAATTTCCTTGAAGGCCAATGTGACACAAATCAAAACGAAGCCAGTTTGACATGTAGTCTTTGCATTCTCCCCGCCCTCCTCCTCTTCCTCTTCCTCTTCCTCTTCCTCTTCCTCTTCCTCCTCTTTCTCTCTGGCCTCTTGCATCTCCTATAGTGCATTTTGCTAGTCTTACTTCAGCTCCTCTTGACAGAACTGCATTGCAACCCTCCTGCTCATCATCTCAGTGCATCGCCTCTCCTGCCCGCTGCAGTATGGCAGTAGACTGTTCCTCTACAGACTCGTGCATCCCTCCTTCCTGCTATTGCCTTCATAGTATGTTGCCCCCCTGCCTCCCTGCCCCTCCTGAGTCTCCCCCACTGCCACACACTCACCCCCGCTGAGTGTTGGCAGCAGAGGCGACACCTTAGATAATCGAGCCTTGCTGTCTTGTTCGCTCCTTGATAGACAAAGCGGTTGTTTTCCTTCTCGAGGACAAACAACGTGTAGTTGGTAACGTGTTGTTAGAATATGCTGTGTTTAATTCTGATCTTTTATTTATTAGACCCCAAAGGCTCCAAAAATGAAGCTACTCACAAGAAAGGTACTATTCTTTTTCTGTTTGACCTTTTTTACTTTTTTTCTTCTTCTTCTCTTCCCTGACCAAGGTTCTGTGTTTGCTGCGATGATGAGGCCATTTCCAAATGTTAAGAGAACTAAGAATGCCTTCTTGGTTTCAGTGCACTTTGTAGTTTTCCATGTGTTGTTGTAGGTTATGTCTCTCAAAATGTCATCTAGATTCACTGAACATCTGGTGACAGGAGCAATTAAGAAAATATTTGCCAAACATCAGCAATATTTCAAGCTTTACTTCATTTACATTTTTCTTTTCTTAATGCCACACATAATTGTTTCATTAGTGGCAACACATGTTGGAAAGAATAGCTCAGCATTTCTCCAAAACAGCAAATATTAAGCTGTTATCTCCTGTGTGTTGTCACCCTCGGGGAGGCAAATGTAGACGCACAACTCATCTTTGTAACTTGTGTGTAACTCACTATCATTCTGCTGCTCAGAAAACTTTAATATTGAGTTTTGCAAAAAGCCGTTTTGCACTTTTGTCTATTGCACTGTATGCACACATGACACTTGGCAACTCATGTACATATATGGTCGCTTTAGCAAAGGACAACTTTCTGGTCAAGTTGAACAAAATCCCTACTGGGTGCCAATTAAGTATGCACTGATACAGAAGTAGATTCTGCAGCGTTTGGATCAAAACTATGTTTCAATTCATTTTAGCAGGAGTAGAAAGTGTATTTTTGCTCCTGCAACTTACTAGATCCTGTAGGTTAAGTCACTGTGTAGTAAAATGTCTATAGTGTTGTTATATTGTTTCCCTTTGTGTCACCTATAAGCTTCTGTACCTGACGACTGGGAGCAAATATTTCCCCTGATGCTGACTCAGCACAACTTTTGCTCAAAGTTCAAATGTTTTACCCAAAAGTTGCATTTGTGTCCTCGTCGTGTTCTGCAGAGAAAGAACAAGCCAAAAGCCCCACAAGACGTTCCACACACAACATCTTTATGGCATCTTTCCAAACTCTGCAAGCGTCTCACACACAGAGCTGCTCACACACACACACACACAGAGCTGCTCACACACACACACACACACACACACACACACACACACACACACACACACACACACACACACACACACACACACATACACACACACACACACACAGGATGTTAAAGTATTGTATTGTAAATTATGAGTAATTGTGTAGTTTGATGCAGTACAGGATCATATAGTGTAATGTGGCAAAGCATAATGCAGTAAGATATAGTGAAGGGCAGTAAACTACAGTTTAGTAAAGTGGTAATGAATACAGAATAGTATTGTATACATTACAGTATACTTCTGTAATACTTTGTTCTCTGCTAATCCGACTTTAAGAATCTCTTTCAGGGCATTTGTCTCGTTAGCTTAACATGCTAACACTCGTAGCACAGCAAGGCCCTCACACAGGGGCTCCTGTCAGTCGTAACTAATGTGTGCGTGGCCCTGATTCACATGCACAGAGGAAGAACACACACACACACACACACACACACACACACACACACACACACACACACACACATTGGTGTCTATTCTGTTCTTCGTGCTGCAGGACTTTCCAGACAATGACTGCTGGTGATGGAGCAAACAGAGGTGATGCACTGGGCAATCTTTTTGGGCAATGCTGCCAGACACAGTTTAAGGAGCTTATATCAATGTTTCCTAGCAACAATGTTCCCCAACAATTACAGCAACAATGCTGAGGAAAACACTGGAGGTCCCAACGCTCAAAGAGTGGATCCGGGGCCGCCCCGACTTAAGGACATTAAAACTAAAATTGGACTTCAGCAGCGTTCTTTATCCGCAGCTCTGCAGATATGATCCTTTTGTGTTTGATTACTTTGAGCGACTAATGCTATTGAGAGAGACTCCGTTGGTTTGCAGACTAAAGACCCCAATTACCTCCTGAGCTCATCCTACCGGCCAACACTGTCGGCTTCACAGGAGACAACGTTTTGTATTTGCAGGAAGCAGCTCGTCTGCCTCTGGGCGCTGCCACGCATAACTTATCCACTGTGAAGAGAAGAGGGGGGGGGGCAGGTCTCATAAGAAATCATTTCTCATTATAATGTTCACATAGAATCATATCAAAGACGTTCACATATGGAGGATGGGAATGACAATCTTGTGTAGAGACTTGAGACATTATCAGCGAATAGCAGCAAGAAAGACATTTGTAATTACTACTCGTTTATGTCAGAATGATATTTGGATGGTTGTAATAAATTAATCTACGGCGAGACTTTAAAACTAATCAACATGCACAACAACACTGTACAGAGGAAGAACCTCTTTTTGTACACATTTTATATTTGATGCTTCGTTGATTTTACCGTCAAAATATATTTATTCTTTGCCATATTTTGATCTTGTAAGTTGTTAAAGAGTCACAGGACAGAACAGGTTGAAAAAACCTTGAGAACCGCCTGATTTGGAGATTAATACGAATCAGAGCAGCTAAACAAGGAAGCTAACAATGCAGGAGGCTCATCCAGCAAGGAGAGACAAACTAAATGAACATGCTAGCGCTAGTTTACAATATGCTAATCATACACTTTATGATGCAAACACAATAGTTAAGTAAGAACGTGACTTTGTCTAAACACAAATCAAGTGTTCTGTTCTCTGAGTGACACTTCGACCTCCAGTGTGTCCGTCAGATCCCCTGAAAATACTTCTTATTGACAACTAACAACAAGAGCAGATCTGCAGATTATCGATTTGTTCTTATCATGGTTCTCAATTTGCACAGCAAGCAATACAAGTATTTTATTTCCCTTCTGTGCTTTGACTTGCCGTCAGTATCCTCAGCGGGATCCTCACATGATGGGTATTGACGTGCATCGCTTGCTCTTCATCATCACAAATGAAAACACTATTTATTATTTTATACTACGAAGCAGCGTGCAGGCTCATCTCTTTAATCTGCAGAGCCGGTCGGCTTTTGGAAAACTTTGGTGGAAATGTCAAGAAGAGGGGCGGACGGGAGAGGAGACATGAAGAGGAAGAGATTCGGTTAATGTAGAAGGAAGCGAGGGAAGATGTGCGCAGGAGGAGTACAAGGGGAGAGACCACGAGAGCGAAGACAATCTACCAAAGAAAAGGTTAATAAAGAAAAGAGAAATGAGAGAAAATGTAATTATGTTGGGAAGAAAGTAAAAGAAATAATGAAACAAACTCAATTACAGGACAGTAAAGGGGAGGAGAACGACTGGGGAAACCAGGGGAAATAAAATGACTATAAGAGACGAGACAGTGAGAGAAGACGCTGGGACACTAAAGGAATTACACAGGTGAAGGAAAGGAAACACGTGAGAGCAAAGGAAAGGAAACACAAAGAAGAGGAAACGAGAACAAATAACAAAATGACGAACGACAGCAGAGGAAAAAATGAAGCGTATGTGGAGACCTGAAGCACAGCACATGCTCGACGGGGAGAGAAGAGGAGGAGACGTAGGAAGGGGGAGAACGAGGACACACTGCGAGGGGGGGGGGGGGGAAGCTGGAGATTTCTCTTCCAGCGTGTTCAGCAGAATCCAGTCAGCAGGTCAGGGCCCGAAGCCTCGCCACGGCCGCCGGAGGCAGCAGCCGTTCTTCCTGATTAGAGGCTCTGCTCCTTCTGTTGTGGGATGTTCAGCACATATTACACACAACTCACCTCCTCGCACCGGAGCTTTATGCAGATTAATGTTAGGCCAAGGGATATTTGTCTGCTAACAGATTCTGGGCTCTCCTTCCCCCTCGGTGCCGTGTGAGAGGCCCGAGGATTCAATCTGTCTCTGTAGATTTATGCTTATCCAAGTGCCCGGTTTCATGGAGGACGGCTTTGTAATATGATTGCATAGTGCTTTGGAGAGGTGACACTTTAATGTGACGACTGCAGGTTGGAGCATATTGCGGTTATTTTACTTCTTCTTTTTTTATTATAAGCAAAAAAAAATAAAAAATCTGCTGCTATGTAGATTTATGCTTATCCGAGTGGCCTGTCTCACAGTGAACACCTTTATAATGTGATTGCACAGTGGTGCAGAAAGCCAACACTGCAAAATGATTACTGCAGGCTGGAGCACACAGTGTGGCTTTGGTGAATGCAAAGCAGAATATCCCCCTGCACACATTAATGCCTCCAAGTGGCCTATTTTAAAGAGTGTAATGTGACTGGAGGGCTGCAGAAAGGAAACACTTGTGTGATTTTCCTCCACTAAAGAAATGCCAGCAAATCATTCACGACAAAACAAGTCATGTGTCAAAGCCCCCCCCCCCCCCCCCCAGAAAAGCCTGATATGAATGTCGTGGGATCTATAGTTACAGCGCGGTTACGTTTAGACAAGAGACACGTTTAAGGTTAGAAAGATATTGTTTCCGTGTTTGAAAGAAAGCG
>NC_041364.1:1380000-1407500 GCF_900634415.1 Cottoperca gobio
CAGAAGCTCATCAAAACTTAAATCTGCTGCTCAGACACGCACAGCTCAGCCTCTCCGTCCTCTGCAGGAGCTGCGACTGCCTTCAGCTTTCAACGCTGCACTGCTGTTTTAGACTAATTCTGTTCGTGAGGAAGTCCGGCTGTTGTTGGCTGAGTCATTGTTGGCAGATAGAGATCAAGCCTCCACCACGAGCTGGAGGATGTCTGCAGTGAGAGTGATGCTGATGAGACCTCTGAGCCTCACTGCAGGTTGTTGAGGAGCCGAAAAGTGTATGTGTGTAAGCCAAGGACTCAACTGGAAACCAAACACAAATGATGGCTCTTTGTGTGCATTTAAGTGACAGGTTATATAATATATATATTGGCAGAAGTCCAGCTCTGAAGTGAGAGACAGAGGATGTTGGAGGACGTATGTAATAGTGCCTAAATGCCTGAATGACAGAACATGCTGTTGACACTCTGACCTGTCTGGTGACGTTCAGGCAACTAGAACTATTTGGTTATGGATGTTGGATCTTGGATGTTGCTTTGGTCGATTAAGAGTGAACGGGGATACTTTGATAATCTGCCTACAAATACTTTATAGAGTCTGTAGATGTTTAACTCATGAATATACCTACAAACCTACACTGTAACTCAACCTATGCTCCACACATTTGCATAGGTTGAGTGAGTAGTTCCATAACGTATTGTTATATATACTCTTTTTGCGTTCCTGTTTCTGTTTGTTGGTGGCTGTTGTCTGGATCCTTCTTATTGTTGTGATCTGTCTATTAACAGTTGAACTAGAGGAGAAATAAACAGATGCTGGTCTTTTAGTTTACTGTAAAGATGATTCTCTGATCCCGCCTGTCTGAATATGCTACACACAGACTGCATCAGTTCTCACTAAGTGTATTTAAAAGGCAAAACGACTTCAAGTACCAACTGAACATTGCTGGATTGAGATTCCCCACAACCCTGGCACCAGTGATGCTCCCTGCAGCCTGTATGCACCTGCTATATCATCCTAGCATATGGCTTTTGGTGGACTTGGCGTAACCGTCGGTGTAGTGGACGCTTTAATCCAAAACGCCTTCCAATGTCCTGAGCAGATACATGTGTAGCACGAGTGGCTCCACTGGGGATGGAAAGCTTCATGTTGGAGCAGTTATGAGATGCAGAAACAAAAATATTCCAAGTTGCCAAGTTTTCAGCTAAAACCTAATTTGAGGTAGTGTTGATATAGAGACAAAGCAACACTCCCATGGGCTCGTGTTTGGAATCCACATCTTCCGCTGGCAGCTGCTTCCACTGACACGTTAAAGATCCAGGACGAGATGTTAAGTTGACGCTGGAACAAAGCTCCAAGTCCGCTGAGGGGAGACCCACCCAACTATTAACATTAAAAAGCAATTACAGGGACTTCGCTGGCAGGTTTATCAGCCTGTCATCTTCATACCATCTCTATTTAGACCTATCTACTTCCTGGATAACCACCAAACACTCAGTTTGTCTCCGAACACTGACAACTAAAAGGTTCTGCAGAGAGTCTCTCTTCTGAGAGAGGAAATAGATTTTACAATATTCTACTAAATATACTTGACTGGGAAGATTTTAGATTTATCTTTCATATTGCATCAATACATAAAATAAGTGTCCCATCTCATTATGTCTGCAAGAACTTTAAACTCTCCCAAAGTTTGAACAATAGAACCAAATCAGTACATCGACAACTTGGTTGAAATAGGATTAAAAAAATGTGATTAAAACGGAATTTATTTAACATTAGGAATCCCTTTTATTAATGAAAAGGTATAGGGATAAAACAAACCGTCTCAGGGGGAAAGCTTAGTGTAAATGCTGTGCGATAAAGGAGCAGCTACAGCCATATCTATTAATATCTGTCAGTCGTCCCTGTGAAAACATAAAGCACAGCTCCCTTTCATCGTGCTCATGAAACCTACACAAGGTTCACAAAAGGAAGTCTTATTTTGGAGCAGGGGTCCCTACAATGACCAAATATTTAATGGCGCAGACTGGTACAAATGGTTTCTAAAGCATGTGTGTTGTACGCGACACACGGTGGAATCCTGCTCGGGGACTGTTCAGAGCGTTTCCTCGGTGAGAGGCTGCAGCGGCTGCAGTTAGCAGAAGTGCTGAGAGGCCGAGCCGTTTGTTTCATGCTGCTTTATTGCTGTTGTCACTTGTTTTTAATGAAAGTGGAGTTCAGTCGAAGGAGGGCGGGGGGGATTTATTCGTGCCGACGCACCTCAGCAGGCCTGCTCAGCATGTGTGTGTGTGTGTGTTCAGTGAAATTAACTTTAGCTCACATGCCAAGGGCTGGTAGAGTAGAACTCACAGAATAGTCTAAATAATTCATATTCATTTTTTATTAAAATAATATGAAACCATGTTCAGAGTTCTGTGTAATATATTCAGTCACTTGTAAATAGTTTGGGAATTAAAGTCAATTTCCTATTTTATCTTTAAGTTACTTATACTTATACAATAGTAATCTACAAATGTAACATTTAAGCACGCAGGCAGCGGATTTGCTTTGTGTAGATTGGATGTGCGATGGACAGCAGGGACACACTTTGTGTGCAACATATTTAAATGTTATCAGCTGCGAAAGGTTAGAAAGCAATGAGGCGTGTCGACATTATGTATCCGTGCAAAACTCTATGTTAATGAGTGTTAATATGTGTTTTGTGTGAGTGCGGTGCGTGGTGTGAGCTCCACGCATACGTGTCCTTCAGTTTAACATGCGTGTGTGCTCCATACACGCCCGAGTGCACCTGCATATCTATCTGTACACTTCAACATAAATGGTGTGTGTGCCTTTCAATGTGTATGCTTGTGCCTGTCTTTTTGTTTACTGTGTGTGTGTGTGTGTGTGTGTGTGTGCGTGTGTGTGTGTGTGTGTGCTTGTGTGTGTGTGTGTGTGTGTGTGTGTGTGTGTATCCATGTCATTTAGTTTTTTAGTCATTTTGTTTGTTTTTGCTCATTTGCTCTCGTATGTGTTTATCCTCTGTGTGCTTATACACTGCATGTTTGTACATTTAATGTACTGTGTGTGTGTGTGCGTGTGCGTGCGTGTGTGTGTGTGTGTGTGTGTGTTCTCTTTATGATGAGCAGTTTGAGTTTCCAACCTTGTCGTGGTTTCAGGGTTCAGGTTAGGATCCGGCCTGGTCTCACCAGATGGAGACACACTGAAGATGTGTTCGCTCGTCAGTGATAGTTTAATGCACATATAGTTCACCCCCTTCCAAGTGCTTTCCAGTAACGGCCTCTCTGGTGGTTCTGTGTAAATAAACCGTCTGGCACGTGAGGTTCAACGTCACCAAGTGTTTAAAGCTGTGTGTCCATATGTGAAAGGTTGGGTCTGAGGATTGGCCGTTAATTGCGTAGACATGACACGCAACATTTCCCTAAAAGCGTTGAGCTACTTTCTACGCCTTCCTATGAGGTCACGTAGTCAAAGCAGGGATATGGGGCTGGGGGGGTCTAAAAGAAAAGTTGTCTCATGCAGGCACACAGAAATCTAAAGGATTCTGGTGTGTATTATTCAAATGAACCCCCTCCCCAAACAGTGACTGTCCAATCAGCAATCGGCCTGTCAAGCCTTGGATCTCTCCACATCCTGAAGTGATGTGCACTCTGTGAAGACCGATCCTCTGAATCAGAAGAGTCTGGAGGCCTTTGTTTAGTGCCTTTCCAAAACCAAAATGGATGAATGTACAGGATCCATTGCAGAACGATTGTTGCTGGTAAATGTTATTTTAAAGTTACGTGCAGCGGTGGGGCAGAGGGCTTAAGCGGAGTTGCAACAATAACCAAGAGTGGCATCGCCGAGCAAAGTGTCAACATCAGATCCCAAATTAGAAGGGCACTCGCAGACCTCCGGCAAGGCCAAATGCCCCCTCTCGCAAAGTTACTGAAAAATAATGTGTGTATCCAACCCATGTTTTGGGTTCTGTCTCGGCCCACGTTTCATCCTTCCACCAAGCGTCATGAGAGTCGTTCCAGAAGTGTTTAATCCTGCCGACACACACGGACAAACAAACCGATCCGAAAATATTCCACACTCATAAGAAAAACTCAAACATAAGGGAAATGAAAGGACTAATCAAGTGTATACAAAACTAAATGTATTTATGAGACGGCTCTGGATTAAATGCATTTTGAAGACTTAATCTTCATTATAAAAAGGGTTTCATTGAGGATTGCAGGAA
The DNA here is from genome assembly GCF_900634415.1 of Cottoperca gobio. Classification (NCBI taxonomy): domain Eukaryota; kingdom Metazoa; phylum Chordata; class Actinopteri; order Perciformes; family Bovichtidae; genus Cottoperca; species Cottoperca gobio. The sequence goes on from NC_041364.1 coordinate 1,384,217, forward strand.
ATGCATTACATCATCGAGTGTCCTTAGAAGTACTGTATAGAAGTGCAGGCGTGTGCGTGTGCGTGTGCGTGTGTGTAGCTCAGGCCATTTGGCACACACACATGGAGGCAAATATAAATGTGCAGAGAGAGTAGCCTGTGAGTCACACTGCCAGCCTGTCCTCCATGACAGTTAATGAGCTGTCGCTTCTTCTTCCTTTCTGTCTTTCTCTGCTGCACCCCCGTCTTCTGTCTTTATTGGAAAGCTATAAAGCAAACTGTCTCCCTCTCCTTCGCTCCTTCTCTGCATGGTTATTAAACGAACTGCTGAGCGAGAGAAGCAGAGGGAGGAGGTTTTCGGGGGGTATTAGCTTCTCCTACTCCTCCTCGGGTGTTTTTGCGTCACGCGCCGCGAGGGACGTCAAACGAAGACAAATTATGATATCCCTCTGTTCGCCTCCCTCCTGCCACGGAGCAAGAGGACTTTGAAGGAGGGATTTTGAACAAAGCCAGGATGCAGATGAAATGTGTCAGAGGACTTGAGTTAGGCCTGAAAGCCATTCTGAGGGAAAACACAGTGATAATGTAATACCAGCTGGTTTATGGATAAACCCTTTGATGCACTCAGACACATCAGAGCTCGGGCTCACTGGGTTTGTGGAGCCTGTGTACATAACACACAGTCAGGTGGTGCAGCTGCGGCCATTATTTACCATTTATCTTCAAGTGTGTGTGTGCAGCCAGTTTGTCTCAACTCCTGTAGTGAGAGAAATGAAGAACTGGAATCAGTAGCTGGTGTTATGTTAGGTGTAGTACAAACTGTGTGCTGTTGTGGATGAAAGGCCAGAATGCATAGAAAGATAACACCCTGTCTGCGTGGACTGGGCCTGAAGTCGCCTTCATCAGCTTGTTCACGACATGACACCATGTGCTTGCCGTGGTTACGTTGCTGCTAAAAGTTTTAGCGAGTATGACGCAGGAAGATGCTGCTAAAACGTTTTAGCGAGTATGACGCAGGAAGATAAGGCCGGTTTCCTCAGACGTATAATACACTAAGAACAACTGAAATTACAATATATTAACATCGATGAACTTCCATGCCATTTCTCCAAACGTCAACAAACACGTCACAACTTGTGACGATAAGTAGAGACTGTGGAAGCAGTACAGCACGCTTAGACTGGACTTAGATGTAGTTAAACTAACTCTATAAATGATAGTTACACTTAAATATGTCCATGATTTAAAACCCTCACGCTCTGCAGAAGAGAAATGTTGAACAGCTTGTCAGGTCGAACCTGCTCCGCTTAATAATTCTAATAAAGTCTGTTCAAAACGAAACCCTTGTGCGTGATGTATGAGCCGCCATGTTTGTAGTTCCATGCATCAAATTCAGTTAGAGAAGCCCGGTAGTGTAACACTTTACCGGCTGCTGCTTTAAGCCTTTACTCCATTAGGCCTCCGTAGTTCAAGCATCAGTTATCTATCACCTTCGAAGTAATTCAACCTCTAATCCTGGCAGTTTACGTATTTTGAGCTCCTCATTCAGCAGCAGCACGCAGCTATTTCTCTGTAGCTGTGGAACAAACTCATCTGAACTGGAAGCTAAACCCGGTTTATTTAATATCTGAAAGGGGTTTTATGTGTCCATCTTTATTACCTCACCATTTCCTCATGCAATCCTGTGAGTAATCTATTGTTTGTTCTAATTAGATGCTGTACATGTAAGTCACGTATAGGGAGCGATCGCCCCCGGCTAGCTTTAATGATTTTCTCCCTCTTAACCGAGCATCTTCAACCCTATGATTCTTCTCTATGGCTTAACCACAGTTGTGTGTGTGTGCGTGCGTGTGTGTGTGTGTGTGTGTGTGTGTGTGTGTGTGTGTGTGTGTGTGTGTGTGTGTGTGTGTGTGTGAATGACTCTCAGATGATATTCCTCCCCAGTGGCCTCCAGCAGTCGTCAGACTGTGACAGGGAGAGTAATTGGCCATCAGAATAATCCAGACCCCTTCCTTCAATCCCAGCTAGCCGCCGGCGAGAGGAATTAGACCCTGAATTTAGCCAGGGACATTAAACACAACCTGTGGGTGTGTGTGTGTGTGTGTGTGTGTGTGTGTGTGTGTGTGTGTGTGTGTGTGTGTGTGTTTGACCTTAAGTTACGTGAACATGTATACGAATACGATGTGATGCAGCCTCTTTTTAAAAATACATTCTGTAATCCAGGAGGGTATTAAACACCATTTCGTGACACACAATCTGTGATGAAGAGTGGATTAGGTGTAATAGGATTACAGTAATCACATTCCAAAAATGTAGCTAAAAATTGTGCGCAGTGATCTAATTATTTCACAGACAATGATGACACTTTGTTTACGCATTTAAATACATTTCTATACATGAGAAATGCAGAGTTGCAGTTTTGGGCCAGCCTGCTTGTACACAGAACGAGCTATTATGGTTTGTAACTGTGGCTTTCTTTCTGATGGAAAGTACTGAGTGTTTACAATAATTCTGTAAGAAGATTTAATGTATTTGTATCCACAGAAGGTTCACTGACTCTCTGCAAACAGTGGATTAAGTGGGCATTTACATAAAGGGATGAGAAAACACTGCCATGCTTCCACTTGGCGTCTTTAATGTTCAGAGAAGTGCTGAGCAGGAGGAACAAACAACAGCAACACCTCCTGTTTGTCTGAGCAAGGTTAGAAGAACAAGCTCCATAATCTTTTGAAAAAGACGTCGACAGGTGGAGACAGCTCCGTACTTACTAACGCTGAGACATGAGTGTACTATTCATCTTTTCATGTCATTCAGAAATGAAAAGAACAAGCTTATTTCACAACATTTTGAACTTCTTCTTCTGCATCCTGGTCTCAATGTAAAAGGCGACACCTCCTCTCAGTAGCTCAGTTTTGTATTTGAACAGTTCTGCAGTTCACTCAATGTGATTTAGCTCTTAAAGCCAATAACATGTCCACTGCCTGACGGAGATGAGAGCCCGACCGTCCTCCACTCTCCTCACTTCAACTCCACTCCTGCCGCCAAGTAATCACATTTGTGTTTGTACAACCAGGTAATTCAGCGGATCGATGGAGTGGCCACAAAAGGCCCGAATGCTGTTTACTTTCACTTTGACTCGCTCACATGAAAACAACCTTGAATGCAGCGTCTCATCTGTGGCGGGAGAGTGAGGGGGGACTATTTTGGTCGTTATGAATTCCCTTGAAATGACACTCTGTGTTTATTGACATCGCCTGAGTTTGACCGACGGCACTTTCGAAGTCTCAAAGGCGAAATTGATTTTCTCGTTTCTCGTTTTCTTAATGAGATGTTTACACGTTTTTCTTCTCAGGGACTCTTGAACAAACTTCGGACACTGTCACAGTATTTAAGTCCGGAGCAGAGGCTCCTTTATTCAGCACAGCCTGGGCTGAAACGCACCTCAACACTTTCTCCCACTTTGTTTACTTCCTGCAGTCTGTCATCAACTCACTCAGGGTTCGTCTTCTCCGCTGCTCTAATATCCTGTCACACAGGGACTGAAACTCACCTGAGCTCAGTTCCCGCACACAACATGGAATACAATAAAAGGTTAAACTGATCTAAAAGAAAGCAACTCGTTAGAATACAACCAAGGTAAGTTGTAGGGGGTTTATGGTATATTTAAAGGTTTGAATCTGTTGCAATCTGTTGCAGAACCTCTACCTAAAGAGGAGGACTTCAAGTCGCCTGGTTACAAACGCATCTCCAATTTATGTTCATTAATTCAAACAGGTCTGGTGTCAGGATTAAGAGGGGGTGTTAATATCCTCTGCCTGGGAAATTGTCTCGAAAAGGAAACAAGCATCCATGAATAAATCTTAAAGCTGCATTAATCATAATCTTTATATTAACAATGGATCACATCTATGTGTGGTATGAAGGGGTCACTTGTGACAAACTAAGCCTGTAAATGGAGCTGTGTGTGGTTATGTTTTCAGGAAAAGTCTCTGATTAACTCACTGTACACCACCTGCCCAGCACCTAACAAGTCAGCCACTAGCTGGGGAAGAACTTATCAGCTAAAGACATTTTCCCTGGAGCAGGTGGAGACCAAACCAGAGCTAAAAGAAGAAATATTGGAGTGACATTGATCAGGTGGACACACTCCAATAAGACAATGTTGCTCTGTGTATCTGGATGTGTAATTAGGCAACTGATTGCTGACATGTTCACCCTAACTGCTGCATAAGGTGATGATATATCAGCTTCTTCCCCCCAAGTGGCCAACTAAAAAAATCAATGTAGCTTGAAATTGGCAAATATCTTCGATCGACACGACTGACAATAAGTGAATAGCTCCTAGCAACCGGCGGGGAACACTAACCCCCCCTTCCCCACAGCAGCACAAACACAACATCACACTGATTAATGAAGTGGAAGCAAACTGTCAGTTTAGCCTCATTATCAGACTAAATGTCAAGTTCATGAATGACGGATCTGAAATAAAAGCAACATTTAACTTCTGCAGAAAATACAGTCTTTATTTGGAGTTTCTGATGATCTTAAATTGTTTAATCTCTAGTTTGTTAGAAACTCTTTCTGATGAAGTCTAACTTCTTCTTCTTTCCCTTCTCCTTCCCTCTCTGCAGGTCCGCCGGTAAACGTAACCTGCAACATATTTATCAACAGTTTTGGGTCCATCGCTGAAACTACAATGGTAAGCTCAATTATTCTTGATATGACTTTGTAATAGAGCTTGACGTGTAGATTTTGATATTATTTATTCGTCCTATGCTGTCATCTCGATCCATATGTGTGTGTGTGTGTGTGTGTGTGTGTGTTTGGATGGTTGCGCGCCTAATGGAAAATGTCACATCTCATTGCGGCTCCATTTCGGCTTGGGTAATTTTGCTGTGAAAAATGCGATTAATTGAAACGACGGTGGCGCATCCAAAGTTTCATTTTATATTTCCTTTGAAAAATTAAAAGCCTTCTGCCCTCTGAGTGTTTAGAAATATCCCCGCCTCATTGAGCTTGTCTCCCATTTCAAACACATTTGAAAGAGCGCATCACTGCCGCGGCCATTTGCATAACAACGCTGCGCCGACGCTGCTGTCGTGCCTGTTTGCAAGCAATGGGGGGAAATTTACGCTCATTCATTACACAGAAAATCCATTAGGGCTAATATAACTGAACCATCAACCTTCACAAAGCAACAAGGCCCAAAGCAGATATGATTACGGTGTGTGTGTGTGTGTGTGTGTGTGTGTGTGTGTGAGTGTGTGTGTGTGTGTGTGTGAGTGTGTGTGTGTGTGTGTGTGTGTGTGTGTGTGTGTGTGCGTGTGTGTGTGTGTGTGTGTGTGTGTGACAGCAGAGGTGATCTCAGCAGTCACGGCACACATGAATGTTTCTAAAAGCAGGACCCACTCACCACTCTAACCTCCATAAAGCACATAAACCATGTTTTCATCCAACAAATGCATCAACACTCTCAGCTGTGAAAACCTTCTGCAGGCTCACAGCGACCTTTGAGGACACGGAGGTCGTGTCCTTGGTGACGTTTCTGGGAATGAGTCTGGTCATCACAACCTTGTGTACAAATACTCAACGAAAAAATGGTAGATTGTTAAGGTGAATTCTGGTTGCTCTCAATATGCCTTAATACTACGAGACTTTTCAAAAGCAGAAATGTATGAATGTAACGGTCATCAGGACTGTGTAATTGTGGTTGATTAAGATTTAATTAATGACAGGACAATGCACTAAAAATTGTTGTCCACCAGAAAAAAACAAAAGCACAGATAAAACACAAATATGAAAAAGTCTCATGTTAAATACCCAGTACTTCTAAATGTGGCCGATGAAAGTGTCTTCAGAGGATCCTGTGTCTTAACGTAAGGCGCTGATTAAGAAAATTGGTTTTCAGGGCCTTCAAAAGATGGGATCGGTGATGTTCTTCATTTTTCTTAGTACCAATCTGGTGAAAAGAGTATTTAAAACCTGAAATATTATATTTTTATGTACAATAGAACTCCATTGTTGTCCAAAAACGATTAAAAACACATCAATGAGCCAAACTGTTGCACTCGATGACGTGTTCCATCATTACCATGAATACACACGCTTATTTTGACTCAATCTTCTAAATGAAGAAAGAATGCGAGGGAGGAAGAAAGGAAGCACTGAAGGAGAAAAGAAGGAGTCAAGTTGTTGGAGCGATATTCAGAAGAACAGATGGAGAGGAAGAAAGGAGGAAAGGAGTAAAGGGAAACACAAATGTAAAAAGAGGGAAAGAACAGAGGCACTTCTGGAGAGGAAGGAAGGATATCCCGAGCTGAACCTCCCCAGTACACACTAACACACACTCCAACACACATCGCTTCATTGAAACTGCTGCCCACTGCAGATTCTCGTCATGCAGAACAAATTCAAGATTTTCCCTCCTGCAGAGGCAGAATCGATCCTTGACAAAACCTGGGAGGGAGGGAGAGATAGAGGGATGAAGGAGGGAGTAATATGGAGAAATGAGGGATGACTGAGGCAAGAAACAAATCAGAAAATCAGTTGTCTACAAAAAAAAAATTATTTTATCTGACAGGAATAAGAAGTCTATATCAAAGCTGCACGGGACTCAAGACGGCAACGTAGGCGTGTTGGGCAGTCAGTTGAGAAACAATTTTATAGACGCGTTCATGGTCAGAGGGTGAATCCTACTGCCTTTGGTGTTTCTAGCAGGTCATGGTTTTCACTTATTTTGTGAAATATCTCAACATCTACTGGAAAGGTTGGCACACACATTCAATGTATCCCCATGGTATCCCTATGGTATCCCCATGGTATCCCTGTAGTATCTATATGGTATCCCCATGGTATCCCCATGGTATCCCCATGGTATCCCCATGGTATCCCCATGGTATCCCTATGGTATCCCTATGGTATCCCCATGGTATCCCTGTAGTATCTATATGGTATCCCCATGGTATCCCCATGGTATCCCCATGGTATCCCCATGGTATCCCCATGGTATCCCTATGGTATCCCCATGGTATCCCTGTAGTATCTATATGGTATCCCCATGGTATCCCCATGGTATCCCCATGGTATCCCCATGGTATCTATATGGTATCCCCATGGTATCCCTATGGTATCCCCATGGTATCCCCATGGTATCCCTATGGTTTCCCTGTGCCTTTGATGACCCCCTGTATTTACCAGTAGTACCACCATGAGGTTGTACTTTTTGGGCTTTAGTGAACTTGACAGCTATAGAATGGATTGCCATGAAATTGGGTTCTGAATGATGGATCCCTCCCAATCTCGTGGCAGGTTTTCACAGCCTTGGCGGAGGTCTGCGCTTTCCGAGTGCCCTTCTAGTTTTTCTATATTTTTCTCTGGGTCTTTTCCTTGTCCAAATATCTGATGTTAGAGGAAGTTCTCTGATATACCAACCATATACCCTGTGAAAATAATACATTTTTGTCTGAGTGAATAACAGAATTGCCTCAGATGTCTGACCCGTTACAGTCAGTCAGACGGAGCAACCCGTCAATCAAGTAGAACCTCTGGCTGCTGAGACTGAGTTCGCCCACTGAAGACCACAGTTAGTGTTGTTGCTCTAATCTCTCAAAGGATGGATTAGAAGCAGAAACAAAGCACTGAAATAATTGGATTTATCAGGTTTTATCAAACCAGAAAATCCATTTAAAGCTCCAGATGCAACACAGAGCGAGTGGGAGGCTGAGGACCGTTTCTCGATGCACTGGTGGGGTTCGTTGCAGTGTGTAGCTCTCGCTTTAAGCTTGGACTACAATATCCCTCCACACACACACACACACACACACACACACACACACACACACACACACACACACACACACACACACACACACACACACACACAGTGCTGCTGGGGCCGGAACACAGTGATAGATGGAGTTGGTAGAATGGCGCAGTGCGTGTTAGAGTCCCGGCGGTACACGGCTTTATTCCTGTTTCAGCGCTCTCCCCGCTCGCTTGCTCGCTCACTCTTTCTCTCTCTCTGCCTCACGCACACGGACACATGGGCACACACACACACACACAGACACACACACACATGCACATTCAGACGGACAAGCAAACTGTTCTATCGCTCTTTCACTCGTTTTATCCTTCCCTTATTTCCTCTCCCTTTGAGAACTGCACTTACACTGTCTGTCTCTCTGTCCGTTAAACACACACACTTGAACCCCAAACATTTCCCCATTCTTCTTAACTGTCGAACACACACACACACACACACACACACACACACACACACACACACACACACACACACACACACACACACACACACACACACGATCTCACATATGGATCGAGATGACAGCACCAAGACATCCCTGCTGCAATATTATTTATTAGGTATTGAAAAAGTATGTATTAAATAAAGACGTTAAATACCAATTAAAAGTCTAAATCTGCTTTTATTTCTTTCAATAATTTGTGAACCACGTTGATGTAGATATTTCTTATTATTAATAAGCAAAAGACACTCATGAGAATATCCATCAATGATGGATTGAGATTCAGAACGCTTGGATTATTCAATATGAAATTCAAATAAAAAAACTCTGTCATCAGGAATATAAATGCTTTTCATTGTGTTTCCCTTTTAAATGTTAAAAAAAATGGTTACGGTTAGATATAAGATTTGAGTTGTGAAATACTATTTGTGAAATCTTCTGCGGTGCCTCTCTGACCACAGAGCTCTCAGTCTCTTTATCCTTCACACACGGAAACCTCAATCACTTTATTTCCCTTTGTTGTCCTCTCCCCCTCTCACACACTCACAAAGTTATCTCACTGCTCATTCATTCCCTCTCTCGCTCTATGGACAGGCTTTACACTGTGTTAAAGTATGATTGCCAGCTTTATCTCTCTCTGTCTCTCTCTCTCTCTCTCTCTGCATCTCTCTCTCTGTCTGTCTGTCTCATTCTGTCTCTCTCTCCGTTCCTTTCTGTCTCTCTCTCCCCCCTCTCTCTCCCCCTCCCTCTCTCTCTCCCTTCCTCTCTCTCTCTGTCTGTCTATGTCTCTCTCTCTGTCTCCCTCTCTTTCCCTTCCTCTCTCTCCCTATGACTCTCTCTCTCTCTCTCTCTGACTCTCTCTCTTGCTCTCCCTCTGACTCTCTCTCTCTCTCCCTCTGACTCTCTCTCTCTCCCTCTGACTCTCTCTCTCTCTCTCTCTCGCTCTGACTCTCTCTCTCTCGCTCTCCCTCTGACTCTCTATCTCTCTCCCCCTGACTCTCTCTCGCTCTCCCTCTGACTCTCTCTCTCTCTCTCTCTCTCCCTCTGACTCTCTGACTCTCTCTCTCTCGCTCTGACTCTCTCTCGCTCTGACTCTCTCTCTCTCTCCCTCTGACTCTCTGACTCTCTCTCTCTCTCGCTCTGACTCTCTCTCTCCCCCTGACTCTCTCTCTCTCTCTCTCGCTCTCCCTCTGACTCTCTCTCTCTCTCTCTCTCCCTCTGACTCTCTGACTCTCTCTCTCTCGCTCTGACTCTCTCTCGCTCTCCCTCTGACTCTCTCTCTCTCTCCCTCTGACTCTCTCTCGCTCTCCCTCTGACTTTCTCTCTCTCTCTCTCTCTCTCGCTCTGACTCTCTCTCGCTTTCCCTCTGACTCTCTCGCTCTCTCTCTCTCTCCCTCTGACTCCCTCTCTCTCTCTCTCCCTCTGACTCTCTGACTCTCTCTCTCTCGCTCTGACTCTCTCTCTCTCTCTCGCTCTGACTCTCTCTCTCCCCCTGACTCTCTCTCTCTCGCGCTCCCTCTGACTTTCTCTCTCTCTCTCTCTCCCACTGACTCTCTGACTCTCTCTCTCTCGCTCTGACTCTCTCTCTCTCTCTCGCTCTGACTCTCTCTCTCGCTCTGACTCTCTCTCTCTCGCGCTCCCTCTGACTTTCTCTCTCTCTCTCTCTCCCTCTGACTCTCTGACTCTCTCTCTCTCCCACTGACTCTCTGACTCTCTCTCTCTCGCTCTGACTCTCTCTCGCTCTTACTGTTTGCATACTGGTTTTTTTCGGAAGTTAACCCATTCATAATTCCCTCCTTCCATAAACATCTCCTTCCAACATCTGTATTTAGTTAGAAGTTATTATAAACACCTCATGATAATGTTATTAACCTTACGCCCAATACACATTTTAAAGACTGAATAGAGCTTGAATGCACCCTGATGCAACTCTATGTACATACGTTCACCGGCTGCTAACGGCTAACCTTAACTAGCTTTCACCTTGCAGATATCAACTCGGATTTGTGAGAATAAATAGTGTGTGTTCCCTGGACGCGTCGATAGTGATTCCCAAAACACTTACTTTATGGTCCCAGGACGACGGGACGCCGTTAGTCTCTTTATTATATCTGCACTGTAGCTCTGAAGCTGTACACTCAGCACTATTCATCCAGCAATACTTTAGTCTTACAATTCTGGTCCAAATATTGTCGCAGACCAGAAAACCACATTCATATGGATGTATAATTCCTGCAGAATATTTCTCATATGTACAGTAGTATTAGTAGTAGTATTACTTTTAGTTTAGTTTAGAGCATTTTAGTCTAATCTTAGTCAAAGATAACTATGTTCGTATAGTTTTAGTCAGTAAAAACACACTTTCTTTGATTAGATAATATTGAAAATTTCAGTCAATCTTGTGTAGCCAACATGTCCCCTTGTTTCTTTCTCTCAAGCCTTGTTGTTATCATTGTTAGGTAAGTTACTACAAGTCCTCCTGACTGTGCTCATTTATTGTCAATGAAGATAAAGAGACATGTTGCCTTTGAATATTGCATGTTGATATTAGTCATAGTTCTGTTAATGAAATGAACACTGGCGTGGACTGTGCAGCCCCAGTGTGTGAGACAGATGCTTTTTATATAAAACTCTTGCATCACACTGCAGATTTGACAGGCCAGGTGTAATTGCATCACTGCTTTTTAAACTGTCAAATTGATCAAAAATCTCCTGAAGATCCAGATAGAAGTTTGCTGTTGTAAATGGATTTGACATCCGTCAATGCTGCTGCTGGACGGGGGGCTTATTTTGTGTGAAAGCAACATCTTTCTTGCTCAATGCAATGTTGTCTGAGCAGAGCAGATGTGCTGCCATAATGTGTGAGCCTCCGTAACCTCCTACCTCCACTTCCTACCTGAGCCTCGCATCCAGGGAGTCGACAGGATGTTATGACAGGCGTGGAATTAGAGTACGGCGGCTGCTGTTTTTTTGTAAATTTTGCATTTGTTATTGTTGGAGGAAGGAGAACAAAGAATAAGAGGAGGAAGATTGCATTCTTCCATGCGTGGTTTACTGCCTGAGTTTAATAGATGCTGAAATGAGTGTGGTGTTGTGTAAGTACAGCATTCCCTCGCTTAATGGTTTCATAGCAGCGTGGCGGTGCTGGATGGTAATTTGAGGGTAGCACTTAACAGTCCAATGGCCTTATGTCGGGATGTTAAACCATGAATATGAACCTACAGATGTTGTAAGAGTCACACGTTTTTACAACACATGTGTTGACGTCCTGCAGCACTTTCCCTCCGTCCTTCGAGGCGGAAGCGTCCACTACGGAGACACCTCAGTCTCATCAACACTTTTTAATAAACTTCTAATTAGACATCCATTCACTCCACTTCGAAACTATTCCCTGAAATCATTTGCACCCTCAAACTGCTTTCCCCTCATTTGAATCCTAGAATGCCGCAGCGTCCATTCCCCTCTCAGTCTAATGCACTGAATGTGCATCCATCTGCAGCCATGAGGAGCCTCTCAGCCATGAAGCTGAGGTTTTATGGACCGAATGACATCTGCAAGCTGACCAGTTTTTCATTCTATTGTTCCATGATGGGCTTTCAAGGGATGACAAATACATTTAAAACAGCAGAGCTTCAAGGTATTTAAGCCCAAGATGAAGAGACTGGAGGGTCTCACATGCCATTAAATCATTTGAGAGGACATAAAGACTTAAACCCTCAATATGTGATGTCCTGCTATCACTAAATCTGAGTACCATAAACCTCAAGTTAAACTCCCTTAAAGTCTCTTTAACTCGCTGCGTGTTGCTGCATGCTCGTCGCTGGTTGGGTTGCTGTCGATGCTGCAAAGCAGAACATTTTTATAGAAGTTCTTTGGATGTATAAAACCTCTTAAATCCCACGAGCTTGAGCTAGATCTAAGCTGCTCAGATGGTGCACGCCAATATATGTTTAGACCTTTGTCACTCTGGTCATGCTACACATCGTTAGATCCTCCACAATTCAGTCTTCCATGGAAGCCATGAGCACCGTAATGCAATGCCTTTTTCGTATGCCAAATGTCTGTTTTAAATAAGCATAGTGTTTCCCATCAAAGGCTATTCATTAAAGTCTGAAGGTATGTAGGCCTAATAAGGTTTGTTTACAGTAGATATATTTTTAGAATTGGTAGTGGAAGTATTAATGCAGGATATCTGAATATTGAAACAGCTGTTAGGATAGTACTAATGAAGACTGCAGAAGACTCTTGAATGACGATCAGGTGCTGCAGAGTTCGGCAACATCACAACATTTATCTGTGTGAAAAGTCAGACTTGTGTGACCACTGAATTCATAATTATATTTGTCTTTGGTGACGCCGTAAAGGCCATTTCCTCTCGACTTCTGCCCTTTCCAAGCTGGTGTCAATCCGCAGGCGGGTGTGTGACTGATGATCCTGACGTGGGCTCCTTCCTCTCCTCCGTATTCCCTCGTTCCCTCTCTCCGTCGACACGCGCTCTTCGTCGCTGCTCCACTTCAGGTTATTTATCATATTCTCCAGCAGAAGAAAAGGCGACTCCTTCTTGAAAGGTCAAGCTCATTTGTTTCATGTGAGATATTCCGTGTAATAAACAGTGATAAACGGCGGAGGGGTCTCACGGAGGCTGATTGCCATGTGACTGTATTTCACACACACACATGCAGCACCGTGGCTGATTGCTCCTTTAAATGCCACCCGCTGGGGCTGCTGGCGTGGCCGTACGTCGTCCCTGCAATGCTTTTCTGCTACGCCACGCAGTTTAATGATGGCTCCAGCCTGGACGAAGTGGCCGAGCTCCATATTCTGAGAATAATTGACAATTAGGGGGATGGAGGGGCGAGCTAAATGCCAGCCCGCGCTGAGGAAAAACACTCCATCTCTGATTGTGAAGCAGGGAGTGGAAAGCGGGCTGGTGGAGGTTATACAATAAAAACTCTGTAGGAGCAACAGTTTATATCTTCTACCTGGATCTATTCTTAATTCCAACCCTAACCTTAACCCAACTCTAGGAACCCTGAAACAACCATCGAGTCTGTTCTCAGCAGACTATTTGAGTTGTTAAACCCCTGACTAACAACGCTGCGTCTGCAGGTGTTGAGCATCTCCAGCACTTCTGTATCCAATGTCAGACAGATGCTTTTCTTTTCATCCTGATATTTACTTTCAGCCTTTTCAGTTACTCTTCAGATGGACTGTAACAAGGATTGCTGCCCTCATACAAAATTTAAGGGAGAGAAAAGATGGCAAGAGGAAGGACATGAAATCAACAAAGTGTGGCCCCACACACGTACTGTAGTTGAAGCTAAATCGAAGATAGATACAGACAATAGCTCAAGTGCCAAGAGCACATTTCATCCAATGTCACAAAGGAAAAGCTTTATCTTTCGTGCCTTTTTAGAAATCCATCCTCCTCATTGAAAAAACAAGTCCAAACCCCAACAGAAGCACCCGTTATTATCTCTTCTGTGAAGGCTCTGTGACTTGTGAATGTCTTTGAAAAGCACTCGACAGCCTTCTATCTCCTGTTCATCTATCCCTCCGTCTGTCGTCCCACTGTATCTCTCCATCGCCTTGTGTAAGACTAAAGAGTGAGCAGCAGCTCAATGACCTTCAGCCGTCTTCCAGCTCTGTACCAGGCCAACTCTCCACACATCCATCTGCCTGTCTGTGTATCCCACTATTTCTGGCATTTCTGTGTCTGGCTTTTCCTGCTTTGTTTTGTAGAAAAATAACACTTTAAAACCGTAACCTTAAAAAATTGCTTCATCAATCAAACCGCAAGCGAACTCGAGCCTCCAAGAAAAAGATCAAAAAGAAGAATAGAGAGTAAAAAAAAAGTGTTAGAGGCTGAGGAGGATCTGAGGCAGCTTCACATACGGGGAGAAAGATCTCAGATATGGCTCACGGCCACAACTCACCCTGATCAGTAAAATCTCTTGCACATGTGGATGAAGACCGATAACAACCTGCTCCTCCAACTGCTGAATCCTGTCCATCTGTACCTCTGTCCATCTCTCCATCTGTACCGCTGTCCATCTGTACCTCTGTTCATCTGTACCTCTGTCCATCTGTGCCGCTGTCCATATGTACCTCTGTCCATCTCTCCATCTGTCCCTCTGTCCATCTGTACCTCTGTCCATCTCTCCATCTGTACCGCTGTCCCTCTGTCCATCTGTACCTCTGTCCATCTCTCCATCTATACCTATATCCATCTGTACCTGTGTCCATCTGTACCTCTATCCCTCTGTCCATATGTACCTCTGTCCATCTCTCCATCTGTACCGCTGTCCCTCTGTCCATCTGTACCTCTGTCCATCTCTACATCTATACCTATGTCCATCTGTACCTGTGTCCATCTGTACCTCTATCCCTCTGTCCATATGTACCTCTGTCCATCTCTCCATCTATACCTCTATCCATATGTACCTTTGTACCTCTGCCGGTACTTCTGATCCATCTGTACCTCTGCCGGTACTGCTAATCCATCTGTACCTCTGCCTGTACTGCTAGTCCATCTGTACCTCTGTCTATCTGTACCTCTTTCCATCTGTACCTCTGCCGGTACTTCTGATCCATCTGTACCTCTGCCTGTACTGCTAGTCCATCTGTACCTCTGTCTATCTGTACCTCTTTCCATCTGTACCTCTGCCGGTACATCTGATCCATCTGTACCTCTGCCGGTACTTCTGATCCATCCGTACCTCTGCTGGTACTTCTGATCCATCCGTACCTCTGCTGGTACTTCTGATCCATCCGTACCTCTGCTGGTACTTCTGATCCATCCGTACCTCTGCTGGTACTACTGATCCATGCCTCCGTATGGAGTCCCAGCAGTGATCCTTCAGGAGCCTTATCCCTCATCAACATCTCTCTAGTGATACTTTTTACATTGTCCTGTTCAAGGTGTTCCTGGGAGGATTTATAACTTTATTTTTTCTCTTGTTGTGTTAATTTCTCTGCTGAATCAATATTCCTCCAACATGCATCGTCTGCTTCAGACACTTTGGACCTCTAGAGATTGCAGCTGTTGTCGTTGTCACAGGGTTTGGTAGTATTGGTGTTATCAGATT
The DNA here is from genome assembly GCF_900634415.1 of Cottoperca gobio. Classification (NCBI taxonomy): domain Eukaryota; kingdom Metazoa; phylum Chordata; class Actinopteri; order Perciformes; family Bovichtidae; genus Cottoperca; species Cottoperca gobio. The sequence goes on from NC_041364.1 coordinate 1,399,550, forward strand.
ACAAAAATAGTTCATTTAAAAACAATCCAGATTACATTTTTGATGTTTGTTTTTGTGGTTGCGTCCATTTGCGTGCAATATTTTCAATGTTTGATTTTGGAGTTATCCAAAAGTATTCAGATTAGATAAAAAAATACAATTATAATCCAATAATTTACATTACTAATTACAACAATTGTCTTCGTATTCAGTCATTTACTTTGAAAGTAATCTGACCAGTGGTGATGATCGTGCAACATGTACAGATGTTGTGTGGCTGCTGCATTGTATTCTGGTTTGTTTCCTGCTCCTGTGGATGTAGAAATTGTTCTCCTTGTGTGATCATTTTCCATCCATCTCTATGTGCAGAACAGATGTACATCTCCCTCTCTAACGTCTTCATATATGTCCTTTCTGTCTCCTCTCAGGACTACAGAGTTAACATCTTCTTGAGACAGCAGTGGAACGACCCTCGGCTGGCCTACAGCGAGTACCCCGACGACTCGCTGGACCTCGACCCCTCTATGTTGGAATCCATCTGGAAACCCGACTTGTTCTTCGCCAACGAGAAGGGGGCAAACTTCCACGAGGTCACCACCGACAACAAGCTGCTGCGCATTTCTAAAAACGGCAACGTGCTGTACAGCATACGGTGAGTGGAGGAAACGTGAGGTGAAAAAAATGCCTGGTTGCTTAAGTGAAAACTGTAGCAAGATCTTAACGTCGCCGGCTCATATCCAGACTAATTCATTAAAAGTGCAACAGCAGAATTAACTTTTAGCAGCTATAAAAAGCAGAGTACATTAATACGGGAGGAGTAAACTGCTCAATGATCATTTAGAAGAGATTTAACAGTAATAGAGAAAGTTTTGAGTCACAGCAGAAGAGGAAGCAGAAAGTCTGGAGGTTATATTGAAACAATCAGTTATAAAACTATGATGGAAGATAGAAGATGACTGCTCTGACTTCCTGTTTATTGCATTGCAAAGACCTTCATCTTCTGCTTTAGAGTGCTCTTATTGCTTCAAAGTTTGAGGTTTTTATTTCCTCCAGAGCTCTACTTCCCTCGATTTCTTTCCCCGTATCTCCAAGACATCCCATTCAAGGCTCTCAGAGTTATAGCCGCCTTCAGCCGACAAACCTTTTAGCCTGCCAGTGCCTCCTCCCCCTCTTCGCTTTTATTGCCTCTGCTCAGGGACGAATGAGAAAGAGATGCAGCAGCCATGGTAATCTACTCAGCCTGTTAGTATTCCTGCAGCGAGTCTAATCCGTTATCAACCTCAGTTTTCACCTTCATGTCCAGCAGGAGGAGGAGTAAGATTGGTCTTTTATAAATATCGCCAGAAAAGGGATGAACCCCGCGCTCCCTCTGTGCTGCTTTCATTTATTAGCTTGACAACATCAGAATGAACCCTCGTTGATCAGCTTGATCTCGGAGGCGACGAGGCGGCTTGGGATATTAAACCGTCCTGAGGGAAGATGGAGAAAGTGGGTCTTGTAAATTATGTTTACTCTGTTTTTTGATGTTTATCGCTCAGCGGTGGAGCAGTGCGAGGAGGAGTCACGACTGATGGCCGCGTCTTCTCAAAGATGAAAGTGAACTCTTGGAGATTGGACGACCAGATTCACATGTTGTCCAATCTATTGCTGTTCTTGTAAAGAAGATGCAGGGCTCACTCTGATCTGATATACGGTCCCATTTGTGCATGCGGGGCGCTATATGAAAAGGGAAATCTATCATACTTTAATTTCAAGAATTCTAGTACAAAATGTTAGTTTCATCTAAACTAAAGAGGAAACGCTGTAAATCAAGAAATCCATGACACTTAATTATAGAACGATTTAATCTGCAATCTGGGGGCCAGCCGCTCCAGATATCGGATACCCCTAACCCTGTTAACAGTCCGATTAGCAACTAGAGGCGCAAGCATGGAGTTGGATCCGACAGACGAAGTCTACGACCGGATTATTTTACAACTGTCAGTTTAAAAGCCAATTTTAGGCAAAGAAAGAGCAAAATTGAAGATAGATGCAGACGATAGCCGATGGGTGCCAAGAGTGCATTTCGGCATTTTGACTCTGCAAACAGGAACTGCTGCTAGCTAACTCGGCACACTTTTAATGGAGCCATAAATGTTAACATAGTCTAACAAAACAGGGCTTGGGGTGTTGCCCGCAGCGAAGTCACTGACGCCATTGAAACAATATTCTTCTTGCTTGCATATCTCAAAGCATTATGGGAACTGTGCTCACAAAACATTATAAGCCCCCAAACAGAAGTAATAAAGAGTCCTTCTTGTTTACGCCACTGGCAGATTCTTATTGATTCGATGCTGGCAGATGTCTTTAATATAGTTTTTACGAGGTCCATCAAAATCAATTTTACTGTTTTTCTGTCTTTTCTGTCTTTCACACAGTGTAATCATATCTTTAAGGTCATTTATTACTGAGCTCATCAAGCATCTGTGCTGCATTAGTAATGCATGGTTTACCATGTAATCTACTTGTAGTGGCACCTGCAGGGTTGGAGGCTCAACTCCGTCCACAGCTCCACGAGTGTAAAGCAAGGCACTAACTTCGTCAGCATTTGGCATTGTAGGTGTCCCGATGCAGCCGACAGGAAAACCACAGAGCTGAATCTTCCTTCTCAGAAAGTGGGACATCTGTGGAGGCTACATCATGTGTGTAATACATATTCAGCATCTTGTCAGGCACTAACAATGTGCAGACGCGGTAAAGTTTATTTCGTACATCAGGCTGACTGGACGTGTGTGTTGTAACAGCGGGTGTCCTGTTAGAGCAGAACAGAAGGACGGAGTGTGTGCAGAGAAATCACCTCCTGCACGTCAAGACAACCTGCTGACGGCTCCAAATCTGCAGAGAGCTGGGGTTTTTTAGTCTTAGTGAAATGAGCGCTCTTGAACGTAGGCTAGTATTTAGTGATTTAGAGATTACGATGACAGTGGTGATGGATGATGCTTTTTTGGCCAGCATTTATTAACTTGTACTATCAGTGAATTACCTTCAAAGTCATCTGACAGATAACAAGCTCCCTGATTACCACAACATATCACAAAGAGGCCGACACAGCATTCCAATTAGTGCATCATGGGAAGTAACGGCAGCGTCTTTCACCACTCGGAGTCGCTTGTTATAAAACAATGTGTTTAATACGGACGAGCAAGAATATTACCTGATTCAAAGTTCATTCTTAACCTTGGAAACAGCAGTTAAGGAAACAATCTCACCACAAGATCAATGCTGCGTCTGTGCTGCAGCTTTCAATGTATCGCATGGTCTTCATCGGCAGAAATAGATTTAAATGTCCTTTTTAAAAATGGGAATTGGTTGTAATTAATAATTGTTAACTAATTTATAAAATGCAAATCAGAAAAGTTAAGACCAGCATTTCTATTCGCTTTAATACATTTTTTAAAACAGATGATTTTAAATGAACGGTTTCAAACAACAACAAACATTGAGATCTTCTGGGTCGAGTAGAGCGCTAATAATGTTTTACGTTTCTTATCTCAATTTCAAATGAAAGTCATTCATTTCAGTAATAACGTAGTTTTTCCATTAATATCTGGGAAAAGTTGGCTTTTGCACGGATACATTCCCTTCATGTGACAGCAGTAATTCATTTCAGAGGCTGAGACTCAGAACGCTAACGTGTCCCCACGGGACCAACATTTTAATTTTCTGAGTTTCACGGATCAGCCTTCCATGAAACAAGATTCATTCCCATGTTACTGTACGCCTGCTCGACTACAGGTTGTTAGTCCTCCAGCAGAGAAGAAGACGTGCTGAGGTCTGCGCTGAGGTCTGCGCTGACCTCTAACGTCACGTTCTTGTTCGGTTATAGTCGGTATTTTACTGAGTTGCTCTGAAAAATCTCTAATTTTGGGCTGCAGCCAATATCTATCGTATATCTTTTTGATTAAGTGATTAAAGAACGAGGCTCTTTAAGGTTCTGTGTCGTTATTGTCAAAATAATCATTTAAAAGCTCAGTAACGACCTGAAACAGCTGGGCTGTGTATACATTGTGAATTTGTTGGGCACTATTTTCAGCGGCGGATTAATCCACATTCGGTGCTCTAGTGCAGGATGGTGTGTGTGGGGTTGCAGAGTGTGTGTGTGTGTGTGTGTGTGTGTGTTGACGGTGATGAAGGAACATGTGACCCAGAGGAAGAAGATATTCACTGTTGCTTTTGGTCTTTTCATATCCTCACAATTGAGAAGCTTAAACCAAGTCTGGATAACAGCAGCGGCAAAATAGATTTCTTTAAAATTTTTATGAATTTCCAACACGTTCTGATCTGTCAGTGTTCGCTGCGGCGGCCCGGTGCCGGCTGGTTGTGTTACACTGATAAAGCTCCGGATAATCCTCTTAGTACTAAGTGTGTGTGTGTGTGTGTGTGTGTGTGTGTGTGTGTGTATGTGTGTGTGTGTGTATGTGTGTGTGTGTGTGTGTGTGTGTGTGTGTGTGTGTGTGTGTGTGTGTGTGTTTCTCTGCAGAATAACACTGATCTTGGCCTGTCCCATGGATCTGAAAAACTTCCCTATGGACGTCCAGACCTGTATCATGCAGCTGGAGAGCTGTGAGTTATTACACACACACACACACACACACACACACACACACACACACACACACACACACACACACACACACACACACACACACAGATATGATATAGATTTCTCTGTGGCCATGTCACCGTCTGACTCGGGGACCTTCACTCTCTCCCCCTCACAGTTAGAATAATGTGATGTCTGCAACTTCAGCTCATCATCAATAATGTATTTTAAAAATGTATTTTCTGATTTGCTTTCCTTCCATCTTTGCTCTTCTTTCCCACAGTAATTCTTTATTGTGTAATTAATGTCCCTCTTTGTTCTTCCTGCTGTCCTCCCTTCTGCTTTTACCTCCTTTGATAGTTTCTCCTTCCTACGATTTATTCTATTCTTCATTCTTTTCTCCGTCCATCCTCATGTGGTTACTCCTTTTCACTTCTGTTCTTTATTCTGTATCTCATTTAGTCATTCTTGTATTGTTCCTCCCTTCCTTTTGTCTCCTTGCATCTTGTTTCTCCCTTTCTTCATCCTATCTTCCTTTCTTCTCTATTTCTTCATTCCTTTTTAATTTCATACTTTCCTTTCCTACATTTCTTTCTTGCTGATTTCCTCGCTTTACTTCTCCAACTAATTTAAAAGCGTGAGAAATATCCAAGCAGGAGTTATAAGATGACAGATAGCTCTCACTGGGTGACCCTGCACCCCAACCAGAGACAGACAGATAATAAGAACAATGACCCTACGCAGTGATGAAACATGTTGCTCTCTCCTCCAGTCGGCTACACTATGAACGACCTCATATTCGAGTGGGATGAGAAGGGAGCCGTGCAGGTGGCGGACGGCCTGACGCTACCTCAGTTCCTACTCAAAGAGGAGAAGGACCTGCGCTACTGCACCAAGCACTACAACACAGGTGAGAGACAACACACACACACTGGGGACAGTTACTGCACAGATCTGTGTACACATGCACCATCCTAGAGTTAGGAGCAGACAGCTCGGGGAGCAGTGTGGGGGTCCGGCGCCTTGCTCAGAGCCGCCCTCCAGGTACCAGTCCACACACTTGGTCCGTTTGGGGACGTGCGCTATCTTCTTCCTTTTTTGGTTGCACCAAGGTTGACGCTCTTCCTCTCTGCCTTCACTTTCCTGAAGGTCGTACGAGGAGGCCGACAGAACTGCTGTAGAAATCGAACAACATTTACTCACGAGAATCTGACTTCATCAAGTGTTTATGATTCATAATCCATCATTTCTGAGGAAGCTTCCTTAATTTTAATGTGAGAGATTCATGCTGCGTTCATCAGTTGTTGATATCCAGACGGGTTCTCTTCAAACAAAAGCTCAAGTTAAACACAACTTCAATGTTTTTGATCCATTTGGAAACTTTATTTACTTTATTTCCATAAATCTTGAACTCTTTGTTTGCCTGGAGGCCGTCCAGCTGACCTGCTGTCCCTGTACTAGTTCCAGATTACATGTTCCAGGACAGCGTTGTCATAACTGATATAAATGATGAACAACGCTCCCAAACATGCAACGTGTAGTAAAACAGGAATGTTCTTCTATGAAACCAAACGTTAAGGACAAAATAATGATGCAAATGGAAATAATCTGCTGTGCAATTACAGAGACAGAGACATTATATCTTCCTCCACATGCTGACAGCTGCAAACAGGTGTAATCTAAAGGGTGCGTTTGATATATGTAGCAGTAGACGGACTTGACTTCTCTGCTTCGCTTCATTTCTATGTGTAACAGCCTCGAAACACGGACAACTGAGTACGTTCCCAACATGAGACATGTGAGAAGAATGTTCTGCAACAAAGCCATCTTTCTTATTTCTCCATCCTCGGCTTGTTTCTCTTCTTGTCTCTTTACTTTGTGTCCAGGCTTTACATCTCAAAAGGAAAGAAGGAGCATTTTGACAATAAGTGCAAACAATCAAACAAAGAGAGAGAGAGAGAGAGAGAGAGAGAGACATACATTACAGGGAATAAAGTAGAGAAGGACTCAAGGCAAAGAGGGACGCATCTCTCTAACGAAGGAGAATATATCTATATTCAGAATCACATATTCTTTGAAATGAAGAGAGGGAGACGTTGTGAAGTGTGTGTGCCTCGAGACTCTGCAGAAATGCTGCGTGAGTCAGACACAGAATCTTCATTTGTATGTGTGAAATGTGGAAGTAACAGGAATACTTCGCTGACATGGAAACAAATGCATTTTCTTTTCCCTCCAATGTCATGAAACGTTCAGTGTGAATAGTGAAGAGGAAACAATGGTGCACAGGAGGAGCTCCGAGAGCAGAGGAGACGGTGGAGTGAAGGAGAGGAAAGGTGCGGAAATAGAAAATGATTTTAGCACGGAGGAAATGAGAAAGAGAAACAAGCGGAGAACGTTACAGGACGTCCACACGTGTCCGCTCAGAGCATGTCAAACATATTGACATATAGATGTTGCTGCAGTCAGACATCGTGGCACGCTGAGTAACAGAAAGTCAACATCAGTAAAGTGTCAGCTGCAGCTAAATGCTCACTCTTAGGTCACATGTTTAAAATGTGCACAGCAGACAAAACAAATCATTATCTGCACTCAATGTGTCCAACGTGTAACATTTACAGAATGTTCTTTCATCCTCATATCAAAAAGATTAAAGACGTTGAGGAGGAGAGAGTTCCAGAATAAAGATGTTGCATAAGAAAAGGGTGTAAATGTTTGAGGCTTTATTATAACTTCATTCTCAATATTATATAATATGATTGTTATGTTCTGCTTTTACTCTGAAATTTACTATTTTATTCTTGAACATTACGCCTTTTGTCCTCAACATATTGTGACTTTATTCTGAAAATCTCTGGCTTTTATTACACCAGACCTGCATTATGTCCCATCCAACATCCAGGGAACAGGAAGCCAGTTGCAAGATGCTCTCGAGAGAGTCAACAGTAAATTATTATTTCGCTGTAGAAGCTGCGATGCTGCTTTGTTAGTTTTCTTCATCAATAAACCATAACGGCAAAGTTTCAAGGAAAACTTCTGCTACACAAAAACAAACAGGTCGCAATAAAATCCATCTACCAATCCACGGGACAGTGTGTGTGTGTGTGTGTGTGTGTGTGTGTGTGTGTGTGTGTGTGTGTGTGTGTGTGTGTGTGTGTGTGTGCGCGCTCAGCAGGCTGATTAGTTCAGATTCAGAGCCATCACTCACGCAGAGGTTGACGTCTGCTGTCGCCGCTGAGGAAATGAACGATCCACCTCCAGACGAAGAGCCTTGACACACACGCGCACGTTCCTCTGATGTCTGAAGATCCACAATCCTTCGTCCGGTTCAAATATAAAAACCACCAAGATGTACAAAGAGGAGACGACGCCATCGCAGGAGAGCAGAGCAAA